>NC_048439.1:16038202-16165219 GCF_004353265.1 Vitis riparia
TTGTATTTGTATGTGATGGGTTTTTTTTTTGGTTTTTAGAAAGGGCAATTTTGATTGGAACCGATGGTTTTGTTGAAAGAAAATCTGTTTGGTTGCTAAGAAAGTAGATGAAAAGCAGAGGAATAAGTGGATTTTTATTTTTATTTTTTGAAATTTTCTGTTTATTTATTATTTTTTTGGGTTATCAGAAAGAGAAAAATGAAGAGAAGAGTTACCTCAACTTAGGCAAATGGTTGTATTAAGATTAGCTGGGCCATGACTTTCTGGATTTCAGGGGTTTAAATAATGAAATAATTTCCTTCGAAAATTCTCTCTTTTTTCTTACATTTTCTCAACAACCAAACAGAACGTGATCGTGTTTTCTGTTTTATTTTTTATTTATTTTTTATAAGACTTCCTTTTTCAATTGAATTGTGGGTGCATGTGATCGTCCTTGATTATGTTAGATTCTAATTAATCTATTTATCTGCCAATTGTTTCTTGTATTGACTTGAAGTGGTGCTTTGATTTAATTAAATATAAAATTAGAAAATTTATTTCAGTTCTTTCTCTCAGATTCCCTTGCAACAGAGGGAAGATGGATTTATGGTTTAATATATATATTTTTTTTTTTTTTTCTTTAGAAAAGACCTTCAATGAACCCACTGTTATGCGTCTGATTTTCTTTTTTCTCCAGCTAAATGCTTCATCTGGTATGGGTGTTGCTGATCACAGCAAAAACACATTTTTGGAACTGAAGAGAAAGAAGGTTCATCGGTATGTGATTTTTAAGATTGATGAGAAGAAAAAGGAGGTTCTAGTTGAGAAGACCGGTGGTCCAGCTGAGAGCTTTGATGAATTTGCAGCTGCTTTGCCTGAGAATGATTGCCGATATGCGGTTTATGACTTTGATTTTGTGACTTCTGAGAATTGTCAGAAGAGCAAGATATTCTTCATTGCGTGGTTAGCTTTTTAACTCAAATGCCCTCATTCTCTTTTGATAGGTCTCCTTAGTTGGGTAGACTAGGCACAGAATTTGAATAAGAACTCATATCCTATGCTTTACCCGACAATTAAGATCATAATCCTAGTTTCCTGTTTTCTCTTCCCTAAATTTGGAGTACCTGCTTGGGATATACACTGTACAAGTATCTTCTTATTCATCATATTGCTCTCTGTTTTGGAATTGCCCATCATCATCTTGTATTTCCCAGCATACATAATCACATTGCAGACATGTTGTGCTATCTGAGTTGAGATGTTCATTATTTCTCACTAAATTGTTTGATATCACAGATTTGAACGTAACCATTGTAGCTTGTCTTGTTTGATATAGACATCAATGAACTTGCATGGGAAGGCTACAGGGAGAAAAACTCAATGATATTAGACCATGTAATATGCCAACATTTTTTAATTATCACCTACTGTTATGCAAGTCCTTTTAGTTTCCAATGTGCATATAATATTGACTGTTTTTGTTTAACCTAGTTGACATTAGAAGTATATTGATTTTTCTCAAATAACCGACTACTTTTGTCTGTACATCAAACGATCTTTCAAATTGGACATGACTCTCTAGCTTATGGCATTGGCTTTGGTTACCCTTTGGTATGCGGTTTGCTAGTTTAGCGTTATCTGGAATGCAGCCCCTAGATATATGCGAGTTTTTTTCTAGTGATTCACTATAGGTTCAAGTTAATCAGTTTAAGGTATGGTGGCTTAGTGGTGGTGATGCTATTCATCCATGCTCATTTAAATTCCTTCTGAAAGGAAGTCCATTGTACTGCAGTCAACCGACTCGACCCTTGAAATTCAAGTGAGTAGCTTGATGTATGAAAAACAGGAGGGACAGTCCTTTCAGGTGATGATATTGAATTCTTGTGTTTAGAACCCCGGGTTAGATCTCCATGTTCTTGGGTTGACCAATGGAGGATTCGCTCTCTGTTCTCCATACTGTTACTGAGCTAATAGAAATGAAAAACTACTGCTCTTTTTCTTGGTGACCAAATGGAGAATTTGTGAGTATAGTCATTTGCATGGAATGTTGTGGCAACAGATCATCTTCTAATCACATCTGATTTGATTCATCAGTTACATTTCCTGTCACATGCATGACAAGATTAACTTTTTCAGTGATTTTAAGTTGCAGTTTTTCATAGCCAAGGATGAAATTCTGATCCTTTTTCCCCCTGTTTTTGACATATCATTGCTGTTTCACTTTTCTTTTCCCTACTTCTGCATTATTATAAAGAATTTGCTGTGACTGTTTTATATCTTATGATTCATTTTATTAATGTGGCATGCATGTTGATCAGGTCTCCTGACAGCTCAAGAATCCGCGCAAAGATGCTCTATGCCACATCCAAAGAGAGGTTTAGGCGGGAGCTAGATGGTGTCCACTATGAGATTCAGGCGACTGACCCTACAGAAATGGACCTTGAAGTTCTGAGAGAGCGGGCACACTAAACAGTCCCTGCTGTTTAGAATTTTCTTCCGTGGGGATGAAAGAACTGCTAGGGGTTTTGCCAATGTATGAACCAGTGCTTTCTGCTTTATGAAGCAATTTGCAGAGCCCATCTCTGACAGAAATAGTATTACATAATGCTTAAATAAATTGGAATCTGGAGAGGCTGTAATGAAGCTCTGGGCTAAATGTAATCGGGTTGCTATGCATCTTTCCTGCTTCTACGTTCAAGATAAGTTTGCCTTATTATCTGTATCTATGCTATATATGAATTATAACTTAATTTAAGTTATTTAAGTAATTAAGTATGTTTGGTAAAATAAGTTAATGGTATAAGTTAAAGTAAACAACAATTTTAAATAATAAGTAAAAATAATTAACTTATTATTAAGTTTATTTTTTTATTTTATCTTTTTATCATCGTTTGTCCTAATTATGTTTATGATCTTTTTTGCTATTTCATGATTTTCATTATTACTCGATCTCTTTTACCATAACTATAATTTATGATAATAAATATATCAAATTAATGATTTAAAATAATTTTTAAGTTAATTTTATCAAATAATCTTATTATTTAAAATAAGAAATTAAGTAATAAGTTTTAAGTTAATAATTTAAGGATAATTTAACTTAAAATCAACTTAAATTATTAAGTAATAGGTATTGAGTTTTATCAAACACCCCTAAAAATTTGTTTACTTTTATTTATTTTTATATCTAAAAAGACATCATCATCTCAATTATATCCATATAAGTCCTTTCAAACAACTTAAATAGTTTAGATAATATTTGAAAAGTAAATATTTATAATTTAAAATAGGGTCTTGCTAGGGTACCGAAAAGTGCTTTTCGGTACCATACCCACTTTTTGGGGCCAATAAGATCAAGACACGTGGCATTCAAAAAATAATAAAAAATTATACACAACCAATTCTTCAGGTCACCCAACCGGTTGCCATGGGAATTAATTCCATGCAACACACATTTTTACATTCATTACAATAACCAATTAAAAATTTCTGTTTAATGTAATTATTGTTTGGTGAATTTTTTTATGAAACAGAAAAATAAAGAGAAATTTGAAAAAATAAATTACAGTTTATTTAATTTTGTACTATAAAGTGATTAAACCCACATAAAAATTTAATTTAAAATAAATAAATAAAATTATAAAGAATTTGGTGATATAATTTAGAAATTAAGGAAAAGTAAATTTAATTTATTAAATAAAAAATTTTTGAAAAAATAAATTACAGTTTTTTTATTTTTGTACTATAAAGTGATTAAACCCCACATAAAAATTAAATTTAAAATAAATAAAAAAATTATAAAGAATTTGGTGATATAATTTAGAAATTAAGGAATAGTAAATTTAATTTATTTTAACATCAAATAATTTGTTGACAAAAATTTGACGAATATTTGAAGTGTGAAAAGCAATATAATTGGTTTATGAAGTTAAAAAAATAGGAAAACTAGAACTAAATTTTATAAAATATATATTAAATGAAAATTAATTTAGTTGTGTACTAATTATTAATTGAGAATATATGATTAAATTATTTCTTAGCTTTTCAAAAAAATTGGTTGAAATATTGAAAATACGAAAAAAGGTATAATTACTAACAATATGGAAATCCAAACCCCTCACATATTTTTTCGGTAAATTTCTATTTTGAATTTTTTGATCCATTTCACACCCTCAAAATGTACTGAAATTTTGAGTATTTTTTGGATTTGGATTTTTCCGGAAATCATTTGACCACCTTCTAAGTGTAATGAACTTATTGAAACAATATCCAAGTCATATTAAGTTCCAAAAAAGTTTAAAAACTTCAAACAAGTGGAGAATCTAGAGGGTACGAATATATGAGAATTCCTCACATTCTTCGTACCCTTGTGAATTTTTTAGTATTTTTGGATTTGGATTTTTCCGGATATCATTTAATCACCTACCAAGTGTAACAAACTAATTTAAACAACATCCAAGTCATATGACATCCCAAAAATTTTTAAAAGTTCAAAGAAGTGGAGATTTGGGATGGTACGAACAATGTAAGGATTCCTCACATTCTTCGTACCATTGTGAATTTTTGAGTATTTTAGGATTTGGATTTTTCCGGAAATCGTTTCACCACCTCCTATGTGTAAGGAACCTATTTAAACAATATCCAAGTCATATGATGTCCCAAAAATTTTTAAAAACTTCAAACAAGTGTAGAATTGGAAGGGTACGAAAAATGTGAGGATTCATCACATTCTTTGTACCCTTTTGAAATTTTTAGTATTTTTGGATTTCGATTTTTCCGGATATCATTTGACCACCTTCTAAGTGTAACAAACCTATTTAAACAACCTCCAAGCCATAGGATGGCCACAAAATTCTCAAAAGTCCAAAGAAGTGGAGATTTGGGAGGGTACGAACAATGTGAGGATTCCTCACATTCTTCGTACCCTTGTGAATTTTTTAGTATTTTTGCATTTCGATTTTTCCGGATATCCTTTGACCACCTTATAAGTGTAACAAACCTACTTAAACAACCTCCAAGCCATAGGATGGCCACAAAATTTTCAAAAGTCCAAAGAAGTTGAGATTTTGGAGGGTACGAACAATGTGAGGATTCCTCACATTCTTCGTACCCTTGTGAATTATTTAGTATTTTTGCATTTCGATTTTTCCGGATATCATTTGATCACCTTCTAAGTGTAACGAACCTATTTAAACAACATCCAAGCCATAGGATGCCCAAAAAATTTTCAAAACTCCAAAGAAGTGGAGATTTGGGAGGGTACGAAGAATGTGAGGATTCCTCACATTCTTCGTACCCTTGTGAATTATTTAGTATTTTTGGATTTCGATTTTTCCGGATACCATTTGACCACCTTCTAAGTGTAACGAACCTATTTAAACAACATCCAAGTCATAGGATGCCCAAAAAATTTTCAAAAGTCCAAAGAAGTCGAGATTTGGGAGGGTACGAACAATGTGAGGATTCCTCACATTCTTCGTACCCTTGTGAATTTTTTAGTATTTTTGCATTTCGATTTTTCCGGAAATCATTTGACCACCTTCTAAGTGTAAGGAACCTATTTAAACAACATCCAAGCCATATGATGCTCCAAAAAAATTTAAAAACTCCAAACAAGAGGAGATTTGGGAGGGTACGAAGAATGTGAGGATTCCTCACATTCTTCGTACCCTTGTGAATTTTTAAGTATTTTTGCATTTCGATTTTTCCGGATATCATTTGATCACCTTCTAAGTGTAACGAACCTATTTAAACAACATCCAAGCCATATGATGCCCCAAAAAATTTTAAAAACTCCAAACAAGTGGAGATTTGGGAGGGTACGAACAATGTGAGGATTCCTCACATTCTTCGTACCCTTGTGAATTTTTAAGTATTTTTGCATTTCGATTTTTCCGGATATCATTTGATCACCTTCTAAGTGTAACGAACCTATTTAAACAACATTCAAGCCATATGATGCTCCAAAAAAATTTAAAAACTCCAAACAAGAGGAGATTTGAGAGGGTACGAAGAATGTGAGGATTCCTCACATTCTTCGTACCCTTGTGAATTTTTAAGTATTTTTGCATTTCGATTTTTCCGGAAATCATTTGACCACCTTCTAAGTGTAAGGAACCTATTTAAACAACATCCAAGCCATATGATGCTCCAAAAAAATTTTAAAAACTCCAAACAAGAGGAGATTTGGGAGGGTACGAAGAATGTGAGGATTCCTCACATTCTTCGTACCCTTGTGAATTATTTAGTATTTTTGGATTTCGATTTTTCCGGATATCATTTGATCACCTTCTAAGTGTAACGAACCTATTTAAACAACATCCAAGCCATATGATGCCCCAAAAAATTTTAAAAACTCCAAACAAGTGGAGATTTGGGAGGGTACGAACAATGTGAGGATTCCTCACATTCTTCGTACCCTTGTGAATTATTTAGTATTTTTGGATTTCGATTTTTCCGGATACCATTTGACCACCTTCTAAGTGTAACGAACCTATTTAAACAACATCCAAGCCATATGATGCCCCAAAAAAATTTAAAAACTCCAAACAAGAGGAGATTTGGGAGGGTACGAAGAATGTGAGGATTCCTCACATTCTTCGTACCCTTGTGAATTATTTAGTATTTTTGGATTTCGATTTTTCCGGATATCATTTGATCACCTTCTAAGTGTAACGAACCTATTTAAACAACATCCAAGCCATATGATGCCCCAAAAAAATTTAAAAACTCCAAACAAGAGGAGATTTGGGAGGGTACGAAGAATGTGAGGATTCCTCACATTCTTCGTACCCTTGTCAATTTTTAAGTATTTTTGCATTTCGATTTTTCCGGAAATCATTTGACCACCTTCTAAGTGTAATGAACCTATTTAAACAACATCCAAGCCATATGATGCTCCAAAAAATTTTAAAAACTCCAAAGAATTGGAGATTTGGGAGGGTACGAAGAATGTGAGGATTCCTCACATTCTTCGTACCCTTGTGAATCATTTAGTATTTTTGGATTTCGATTTTTCCGGATATCATTTGATCACCTTCTAAGTGTAACGAACCTATTTAAACAACATCCAAGCCATATGATGCTCCAAAAAAATTTAAAAACTCCAAACAAGAGGAGATTTGGGAGGGTACGAAGAATGTGAGGATTCCTCACATTCTTCGTACCCTTGTGAATTTTTAAGTATTTTTGCATTTCGATTTTTCCGGATATCATTTGATCACCTTCTAAGTGTAACGAACCTATTTAAACAACATCCAAGCCATATGATGCCCCAAAAAAATTTAAAAACTCCAAACAAGAGGAGATTTGGGAGGGTACGAAGAATGTGAGGATTCCTCACATTCTTCGTACCCTTGTGAATTTTTAAGTATTTTTGCATTTCGATTTTTCCGGAAATCATTTGACCACCTTCTAAGTGTAAAGAACCTATTTAAACAACATCCAAGCCATATGATGCTCCAAAAAAATTTAAAAACTCCAAACAAGAGGAGATTTGGGAGGGTACGAACAATGTGAGGATTCCTCACATTCTTCGTACCCTTGTGAATTGTTTAGTATTTTTGGATTTCGATTTTTCCGGATATCATTTGATCACCTTCTAAGTGTAACAAACCTATTTAAACAACATCCAAGCCATATGATGCTCCAAAAAAATTTAAAAACTCCAAACAAGAGGAGATTTGGGAGGGTACGAAGAATGTGAGGATTCCTCACATTCTTCGTACCCTTGTGAATTTTTAAGTATTTTTGCATTTCGATTTTTCCGGATATCATTTGATCACCTTCTAAGTGTAACGAACCTATTTAAACAACATCCAAGCCATATGATGCCCCAAAAAATTTTAAAAACTCCAAACAAGTGGAGATTTGGGAGGGTACGAACAATGTGAGGATTCCTCACATTCTTCGTACCCTTGTGAATTTTTAAGTATTTTTGCATTTCGATTTTTCCGGAAATCATTTGACCACCTTCTAAGTGTAAAAAACCTATTTAAACAACATCCAAGCCATATGATGCTCCAAAAAAAATTTAAAAACTCCAAACAAGAGGAGATTTGGGAGGGTACGAAGAATGTGAGGATTCCTCACATTCTTCGTACCCTTGTGAATTGTTTAGTATTTTTGGATTTCGATTTTTCCGGATATCATTTGATCACCTTCTAAGTGTAACGAACCTATTTAAACAACATCCAAGCCATATGATGCTCCAAAAAAATTTAAAAACTCCAAACAAGAGGAGATTTGGGAGGGTACGAAGAATGTGAGGATTCCTCACATTCTTCGTACCCTTGTGAATTATTTAGTATTTTTGGATTTCGATTTTTCCGGATATCATTTGATCACCTTCTAAGTGTAACGAACCTATTTAAACAACATCCAAGCCATATGATGCCCCAAAAAATTTTAAAAACTCCAAACAAGAGGAGATTTGGGAGGGTACGAAGAATGTGAGGATTCCTCACATTCTTCGTACCCTTGTGAATTTTTAAGTATTTTTGGATTTCGATTTTTCCGGATATCATTTGATCACCTTCTAAGTGTAACGAACCTATTTAAACAACATCCAAGCCATATGATGCCCCAAAAAATTTTAAAAACTCCAAACAAGTGGAGATTTGGGAGGGTACGAACAATGTGAGGATTCCTCACATTCTTCGTACCCTTGTGAATTTTTAAGTATTTTTGCATTTCGATTTTTCCGGATATCATTTGATCACCTTCTAAGTGTAACGAACCTATTTAAACAACATCCAAGCCATATGATGCTCCAAAAAAATTTAAAAACTCCAAACAAGAGGAGATTTGGGAGGGTACGAAGAATGTGAGGATTCCTCACATTCTTCGTACCCTTGTGAATTTTTAAGTATTTTTGCATTTCGATTTTTCCGGAAATCATTTGACCACCTTCTAAGTGTAAGGAACCTATTTAAACAACATCCAAGCCATATGATGCTCCAAAAAAATTTAAAAACTCCAAACAAGAGGAGATTTGGGAGGGTACGAAGAATGTGAGGATTCCTCACATTCTTCGTACCCTTGTGAATTATTTAGTATTTTTGGATTTCGATTTTTCCGGATATCATTTGATCACCTTCTAAGTGTAACGAACCTATTTAAACAACATCCAAGCCATATGATGCCCAAAAAATTTTAAAAACTCCAAACAAGAGGAGATTTGGGAGGGTACGAAGAATGTGAGGATTAGTATTTTTGGATTTCGATTTTTCCGGATATCATTTGATCACCTTCTAAGTGTAACGAACCTATTTAAACAACATCCAAGCCATATGATGCCCCAAAAAAATTTAAAAACTCCAAACAAGAGGAGATTTGGGAGGGTACGAAGAATGTGAGGATTCCTCACATTCTTCGTACCCTTGTGAATTTTTAAGTATTTTTGCATTTCGATTTTTTCCGGAAATCATTGACCACCTTCTTAAGTGTAAAAAACCTATTTAAACAACATCCAAGCCATATGATGCTCCAAAAAAATTTTAAAAACTCCAAACAAGAGGAGATTTGGGAGGGTACGAAGAATGTGAGGATTCCTCACATTCTTCGTACCCTTGTGAATTTTTAAGTATTTTTGCATTTCGATTTTTCCGGAAATCATTTGACCACCTTCTAAGTGTAACGAACCTATTTAAACAACATCCAAGCCATATGATGCCCCAAAAAATTTTAAAAACTCCAAAGAATTGGAGATTTGGGAGGGTACGAAGAATGTGAGGATTCCTCACATTCTTCGTACCCTTGTGAATTTTTAAGTATTTTTGCATTTTGACTTTTCCGGAAATCATTTGACCACCTTCTAAGTGTAAAGAACCTATTTAAACAACATCCAAGCCATATGATGCTCCAAAAAAATTTAAAAACTCCAAACAAGAGGAGATTTGGGAGGGTACGAATAAATGCCCGTTCGCACAAATCATAATAATATAATTGGAAGTAACTAATGAATTATATAACCTTATGCTACCACCATATGCATCAGTTTTTGTACCTTTGTTGGTTTTTGTTAGTTTCTTTCAATCCCACAAAGTCGTTCCAAAATTGACTTGTTTAAAAAATGTTGATCTTATGTTGAATACTCATTTAAGGGGTTATTGAGATTTGATCCTTTTTCTTCAATAGGCCATCAAGTATTTTTTGGATAATCGAAATTAGGAGGTGCAATTTATGCAAGTTGTCATGACTTAAGCCAACCTTAATTTGGATAAGGTTCGACAATTATTTATAATCTTAGGGTACAAATTTTTTTTCCCAAACTTAATTAAGCTGAAATACAAATAAAAATTCGAACAACCCAGACCTAATCTAAATCCAATTTAATATTTTTATAATATTTATAGTTTAAAAATTATTGTATTTAATAAATTTATTTTATTTAATTTTGTATATGATGTTTCAATAATAATATCAATTTATAATTTTTTTTTCCCCATTTTGTACAAAATAATAGCGATGACCAGACGGTCGACCGGTTGTGAACCCGGTCGACCGGTTCGTCGGGACTGATATTTTAAAACGTCCCCCGCGCGCTTCGTTTCTCCCATTATCGCCTCCAGAGCTTCCCGCCTCTTCATATCCTTGCTTCCCGAAGAGTTTTTGGCCAGATTTCGCACCGTTTGCAGGCTCAGGACTTCATTTTGGGACGGATTTGGGCAAGGGTTTTGGTTTTAAACCCAGGGTTTCACCTCTTCAGGGCGTCTCCTCTCTTCACCACGCGTGTGAGGGCTGTTCAGCTTCATCTCCAGGCGTATAGGGTTTCGGGTTTGTGGTTGCATCTTCCTCTTTGCTTTCATTCCCTGTTTGGACTCCTTCTTCACCTCTTTCACTACATTGATGGCACCACGGAGAGAGACGAGCACTTCCAGGGCTCAGAGCAAGCGGCCTGTTGAGGCATCTCAGGCCGAGCAGACGGAGGCTCGCCGAAAGGCGAGGTTTGACACGTCACTCTTCAGTTCGAATGAGGACCATCAGCGCTACAAGCAAAAATTTGCTAAGAGGAAAGTCATCCCCGGGAGAAATGTCAATTTCTCCCAACTTCGGCACTTTGGCTTTGAGGGGTTGTTCGGACAGATGGGATGGCTCCCCGTAGTGACGATCTCTGAGCCCGTCTTCCCGACTCTGGTGCGGGCTTTCTATTCTCGGGCGACCTACGGGGTTGGAGGACCCCTATTGTCCACTGTGAGAGGCGTTGAGATCCGTTTGAGTCCCGAGAGCATCTGCCGCATTCTCGACATCCCTTCGGGTGGACTCCGTGTTTATGAGGCCAAGGCGTGGCCCACTGTGCCGGGATTTGATGCTATAGAGGCTGTTCAGAGGTTGTGTGGACATGCCGAACCTCAGGGGATGGGCAAACCATCGGCTCAGAGCTTGACAGTGACTAGCCGAGTCCTTCACCATATGATTTCTTCGATTCTCTTGCCACGTGGAGGACATCGAGACGAGGTCTCCTACCTCGAGGCTTTCATTGTTGACTCGATCCTCATCGGGAGACGGATTCATGTTGGCTACCTTATGATGATGCACATGATCTCCTGTGTTGAGAGCTCGACGCGTGTACTCCCCTACGGCCGCTTCCTTACCCGTGCTTTCAAGGATGCCGGGATCGACTTGAGTAGAGAGACAGATGTTGAGGCCCCCACCACTTATGACACGTATGATGAGCAGTCTCTGGGCCGCATGAAGTTCGAGAAGGCACCCGATGGCTCCTGGGTTAGGAAAGCCGAGCGACAGGGTCAGGGACATGATCAGATACACCCTGGAGTAGAGGAGGAGGCCGAGATTAGAGAGATGGAGGATGGGTTGGACCCTCAGAGGGACTTTCAGCAGAGAGGGCCCGAGGTTGACATTCCACCTCCACATCAGTCAGAGGGCATTCATTTTGAGGCTACCTTCTCCGAGCCTATGATGACTGAGCCGTCCTTCACAGCAGGCCCTTCATCTCAGCCATCATTTACCGAGCTACCATCTCAGGCTCCTCATGCTCCTGATTATCCACCTTGGATGGATTTGTCAGCACAGATCAGCTCTCTCGGGACACGTATGGAGGAGTTAGCCGTAGTGCATGATACTCGTTTTTCTTCCATGGAGGATCACATCGATCAGTGTGAGGCCGGCTTCACCTCTCAGTTTGAGCATCTCGTAGAGAGGATTGAGCGGCTTGAGAGCCGCCAAGAGAGTCAGCACGAGGAGATGATGGCTTACCTACGTTCTGTGTTTCCACCACCACCTCCACCTCCTCAGTCTTGAGTGTGTTTGGGATCCCCCTTCGTTTCTTTTTGATGTTGCCAAAGGGGGAGATATTTATTGGATATAGGATCTATAGGATCTAGGAGTCTCTCATGCATGTCATTGTTATCAATGTCATATCTATCTTATTGTACATGTGAGATTTCCATATATATATGATATGATATTTTTATCAATTGATTCTTCATCTTTTACATTGCTTATCATTTGATTGATCCATGATTGGTTTGAGGGGGATATTTCTTTCTCTCCTAGATAACCAAGGTTTGTCATCATAAAAAAGGGGGAGATTGTTAGGCCAAGGGTTCTCCTAATCGGGTTTTGATGATAACAAACATGAGCTTCATTCATGCTAATTAGGCATGGCTCATAGGAGTGAGGAAATATTATATAAATCTTATTTAGCCTCACCAGAAACACATGTTGCTTCTCACTACATCATATTGCAACTTACAAAACTGAGGGTGAACCGGTCGACCGGTAATGTGCTACCGGTATAGCAATTATCTCTACCGGTTACACTGCCAATGTGATTATGCAGCACACAAATGCTGTGCCAATCAAGACTAACTATGCATCATCACCAACAAAGCCTTAACTTCCAATCAAACAAAACCAATATGATTCCCGGAAGATAATTATCCTTATCAAGCCAAGTAACCAAAGCTAAAGTCACCAAAGTGATCCATACTCCTTTATATAAGGCAATGCAACTCATTAAATATTTTTAGGTGTATAAAGCTAAAGTTTGTAAATTATTTATTCTATTCATAACACAAACCAATAACTCATTCTTCACCAAATCATAACTCAATTGCCAAAAATTAAAAGAGAAACCATCCCTTCCAACAGCCTTCTTCCATTAAACTCTAACAGTGAACTATACACCTCTAAAGCGTTCCAGTTATATCCTTCCCTCAATCCTTAATTCAAGGATCCAGCTTCTACTCAATGATTTTGATAAATTCAATGTTCATAGTCCCCCAAATCCAAATTACAATTTCTACTCAATTGCCTTCCATCTTGACAAATTTAAGCAAGTATATATATAAAAACATCAAAAGGAGGCAAACCCAATAAAACATGGGTTGGGGATTGGTGTGGGTATCGTAGAAGCACAAAGGAACAAGAGAACCAAAGGAGAAGACAAAGAGCAATAAAATCCCGAAGCACTAAGTCAATCTAATAACAGCCTATTGAAAACATTTTAAGAAACATAATACACCTCCCTAAAAAATCTATGAACAATTAAACCAAAGACCTGAGGAATATACTTTTCAAAAAGATCAACTAATATTAATATAATGTCAATGGCCAAATGGCCAAACCTATGTGGGAAAGGAAGTGCTTGCACTTAGGAGGTAAAGGCTTAGAGTGTGTCTCCAATAGTATAACATAAGAATGGTTTTAATAAGGAAATTTTGTAGACAAATGTTCTTGAGGATTTAAGACTTCTACTAAGGATTTATTTTTCATTGTCAACCCAATATGACCCTCCTCATTTCTCCTTGGCTGAGATCAGCTTTTAAAAAATTGACGTTCGAGACATGACACTTGTGGGAATGGAAGTGATGGGAAACGCTTAACTACTATACCTAGTGTTGGACATAACAATAGGCAAGTATGTAGTATATAATGCACATGACAAACAATAAGTTTCCATTGCTAGTAAATTCCATCTGACCATTGACATGTGTTGAGCATGAAAATTGTTAGTCAGAAGTAAACACTACAGCTGCAGTTGGATGTTAATGGAAATTAAAGGCTCACAACAATAGAAATTAATGGCTCACAAGTGAGGATTAAAAATTAAAGTTAAAACAGTGGCCCTCTTGGGGAAGTGAAAATTGCTCCCATACCATCGGGCTGTTTACCAGGAATCTCATTTTCATTGATAGGACCAATGTAGAATTGAGATTGAACTTCAAATCTATGCAAAACACAATGGAGATATTTTTTTCATAAGACATCCAAATGCACCTTAAATAAAATCTATTTAAAATAGTAAATAAAAATGGTTTTAATAAGGACAAAAGAGGGCCAAAACTTAGTACGATAATGTATGCAAGCAGCAAGCATATCGCAACCGATTATATTAATATGAACCGGTCGACCGGTTAAATGCAACCGGTGACATGTTCACTCGACCGGTTGACACTGGTCATTCTTGATGCGCGTCCCAAATTGGCCAGTGCTACCGGTTGCAAACCAAAGTTGACCGGTTGAGGCTGTTTCTCGACCGGTTGACACTGCCATTTTTTTTTTTTTTGCAAAACCAAAATGGCCACTGCTACCGATTGATGCAGTGCCTCAACCGGTTGAAAGTGCGCAAGTTTATTAAAAAAAAATTATAGTAGATTAGACATTATAGTAGATTAGACCAAGGGAGAGAATACATACGTTTTACGAGTAACAATACTCAATATAACCTTCCTAACGCATGATTCTTCTATGCTTTTGATGGCAATAGTCATAATCTTCCTTTTGCCATCCGAAACCAGGATTACATAATCAATATTTAAAACACAAAAATATCCATGCCACCCAAATGGAACCTAAATTATGTGATGTCCACCAAGAATTTTAAATCTACAGAAGAAGGTTTAAAGAGATGAAAAAACCTATATATCAAGAGCTATAAACAAATAAGCTAGATAGAATATATACATGTAGACGAAAATACATCATCCATATACCATCATCAGAATTGAGCGAATACATTTACGCCATTTATGTGAATGGCCGATCACTACATCCATAAGTAATACGAGAAGTCATAATTACAAAAGGTCATTTATATTAGCCAAATGTCCAAAACATAATGAAACTTTAATAACTATAAAACTAGTACAAAATGTAGAAGGGTCATATATGGTCTGGTCCACGAAGCGGGAAAGTGGGATCGCAAGAAGACCATCATCTCATCATGCTGGCCTCGTATAACTGCATACCCTCCTTGACTTCCTCGTGTAAACCATCAATGCGATTCTCCAGAGATGTCAAACGGCGGTCATTGGTTAATACAATCTCGTCCAAGCGGTACCAAGGAGCTAATCTGGGCCATTGAGTTATCTGATGCCTCTGAGTCGTCGGTCCAATTTGTGAACGATGATTTGCATCGCCCTAGCTCTTACACCACCTGTTGACGGTATTCGTGTGACATTTGCTTTTTCAGAGTTTTTCCCTCTACATCCTATCTTCATATTCTTCATCCTTGGAGACCCATTGTCTGAAGACACATCAACCTCTGAGGGGGAACGGAAGACTTCCTTGCCCATGAACCATCTTTCTTCCGAACAAAATGCATGCGCCGAAGTGAAGCCCGATCATATGTATCAAATGATTTGAGTTTTTCCCGTCTGTCTCATTGCGCAAATTGACATTGAAGTATTTGACAATCTTTGTGATAAACATGCCATAGGGAGAACTGAATCTTCGCTTATTGAACATGCTTTCATATGTTGGAAATTATGTAACCATATTAACCTTTCTTTCTTGAGAATGCTATCAACCAAAAAAGCCTCCAAGAAAGATACATCATCTCGGTGCCCTCCTTTAGGGATGAAAATGTACGAGATCATGTGCTGTAGGATACGACTCAACACAGTCAACAAATGGGAAGTTGGTCTACTAGATCTCGGGTAACCACATAGCCTCTGTATAGCTTCTGCTGGTTTGAAACCTTCCACCCTTGGCCACTTCTTAGCTTCATACAAACAAACCCTTCATTTGAATCTCTAAAATCTTACATAGTTCACACATCAAAAACGATCCGTACACCGTTAATCGTGGTAGTAATGGTCCTTCATCTTCGAATGTCATATTGGAGTAGAAACATTTGACAACCTTGGGATAAAGGAACTCTTGACGGAGACAATAGGAAGCCAACCCATTTTCGCGAAAGCACATCGAAATGGAAATAACTGAGCTTTGCAAAATCAATGTTCCTACCCGGGATTACGGTCCGATTCGCAAAGTATCGTTGAAATCGTTGGGCTAGCTGTGGGGTTGCGAACGAAGATCGATCAAAGGTGGCCTTTTTTCGAATCTCAAAACTTTCTTCAACGACCGGTCGTTTCCCTTTATTATTGGGGTGTAGTGCTTCCTCGGTTTGCTTCTGTTTGCTGCCGATGCTCCGTTGTGGGTTGGATCTCTTGCCTTTGGTCCCAGCCATTTGTGCGTCCTCCCTTGTCTTTCCTTTGCTGCCGGTGGAGGTGGGTTCAGCCGGACCTCGTTTTGGACCCATGGCCGCAGCTCGTTTTGGAGCCATGGCCGGTTGGTTTGGGGTAGAGGAAGTAGAACACGGAGGGGGGTTCAGGGATGGAAGATCGGTTGCCACATGGGTATGATAGTGAAGATGAAGAAGAAGGCAGAGGAATGGGAATGGTTGAGGGACGGTCGACCTTCCTATTTAGTGTAATGAACTTGTAGTTAATTGTTTGATAGGAAATTAACCTGTAGCTTATCAATTCCTACATTTTAAATAAGTTCTCATTTTAGATATATTAAAAATTAATTTGCAACCATATTGATTTTAAAGTTTCCAAATCGAATTAATTTAATATATAATTGATTGTATAGAAAAATGTTTGGATATACCTTAATAATAGTAGAAGAGGTTTTTTTATAACAAATTTTAATTAAGGAGAATATAATATGAGAACTTACTTGTATTAATATAGAATAATTAACTAACATTTCTCATAACTAGGATGTAGTATGATAATTTTATTAAAATATAGTTAGGTTAATACATTAAAATGTATAATAACAACCATATACTACGATAGCAAATTTTCAATTATTTATGGTTGTAAGACAAACATTTTCAATAACTACGATATAGCATGATAAGTTAAATAAATTAATGGATATGAATTTATTAAAAATTTGTCATAAGTATGATATTGTAACATAAATCATTTAAGTAACTAAGTGTAATTAAGTAACGTATCTCATAACTAGGATATAGTATGAGGATTTTATTCAAATAAAGTCTAGGTAATATAGTGAAATTTAGCATAACAACCATATACTAAGATATGGGCATTTAAATTAATTTATCGTTGTATGACAAGCATTGCGAATAAGTACGATATAGCATGGTAAGTTAATTAAATTAATGTAACTGAATTTATTAAAATTTCTCATAAGTATGATATCGTAACATACCTCAATTAAGTAATTAAGTTTAATTAACTAACCTTTCTCATATATAGGATATAGTATGATGCCTTAATTACATATACAGCACGTGAATTGATGAAACTCTATACTAAGTATGAAATGGTATGAAAACATAAAGACAATAAATTTATGAAAGAACATTAAGATATGTAAATATTATCAATAACTTTATGAAAGAACATTAAGATATGTAAATATTATCAATCAAAGCCAAATCTCCACTTTATATTTTGTTAAGTTAAACATATATCAATTGAAATGGGGGTAATAATCCACATTAGGCTGATTTTCCCTCTTGCCTATAAAATGTTGTATTTAATGTCACCTAACAAATTATGCAAAAAAGGCAACCTTCAACCACCAAATGTACCATTATGGTGGTTGTTTTGCTACATGTGGCAACATATTAAAATATGCAATAACTTCATGCAACAACCACATACTCTAAGGAGTCTAGAGAGTGAATGTGGTCTTCTATAAAGTAGAGCATATCTTACAAAAAACACATCCGGAAGACAATTTTGGAGGTGAAGCTGGAGGTCACTTGCACTTTCCTTTTTGAAGGTATGATCATGAACTTCAAAAGATTTGATATACAAAAGCCATAAAATTTTGTATAAAACTGAATTGCCTCTACTTTCGAAGTGATGGGGAAATTATTTCAAAACCCTAATAACAGGTAATGTAATAATATGTAATGATTTTAAAAAGGGTGGATTGTGATTGTCTAACTTACTTTGTTACTATTTTGCATGAAATGACATTTAAAATGGTGAATTCATGGGGAAATACACACGTGTGCAGTGTATACCGGTGGAATAATTTCTTAACCGGTTGAATTATTTCTCAACCGGTTTGAATGTTTCCTCAGCCGGTAGACACTGGAAAGTGGAAATTTTTTTAAAATAAACACCAATAGATCGACCCAATTGAAACCGGTCGAATTGCTTATGCGAACTTCCATTAACAAACTTGAAAATGGATGACGTATCTGATTTTGGTATATCTTCAATCTAATTTACTAGTTCATACTCATTTGATTTTTTTTAATGCATTTATATATAGATTAAATAATTTTAAAATACGTAAGTTTGTATTTAATTTTAAGCCATATATTGTTTGCTTTAATAATTTGTCATAAAACAACTAAATATTCCAAAATAATTTGTCTTTTCTTAGTACTTTTTAGGAACCATACATAACCAAAAATATTTAAAAACAACAATTTTTTTATTTATTTTCTACAAACTCGTTGGGACAAGCCTAGCGTAATGTATTTTAAAAGTACGACAAAGAAGGGAAAACATAACGACAAATCCCATAGACCTCAATAGTTGATCATTTCAATTATGTTGAAGAATTGTACTTAAGCAAAACAATAAATTTAAATGTACTACAAAGAGTATTAAGGGAAAGTGAAACGGGTCGACTAAACCGGTCGACCTCCTCCATCAACCGGTCGAGACATTTTTTAACCAGTGCCTACCGGTTGAGGAATTTTCCCAACCGGTTGAGGAATTTTCTCAACCGGTAAGCCACTGGTTAAAATAAATCCTCAACCGGTTGAGTAAATTCCTCATCCGGTTGAGGAATTTTCTCAACCAAAAACGGTACCCACTGGTTAAAAAAATCCTCAACCGGTTGGAGTAAATTCCTCATCCGGTTGAGGACTTTCCTCAAACCGGTTGAGGAAATTTCACCAGTGGCTACCGGTTGACAAATTTTCTCAACTTTCTTAGTACTTTTTAGGGACCATACAAAACCTAAAATATTTAAAAACAACAATTTTTTTTTTTTATTTTCTAGATACTTGTTGGGACAAGGCTATCGTAATGTATTTTAAAAGTACGACAAAGAAGGGAAAACATAACGACAAATCCATAGACCTCATTATTTGATCATTTCAATTATGTTGAAGAATTGTACTTAAGCAAAACAAAAATTTAAATGTACTACAAAAGAGAATTAAGGAAAAGTGAAAATTGTTTTTACAAATATAATATAACAGTTAGGAATATGAGATTTGTTGGTTTATGAGCGTTAGGACCACTTGATGGTTTCTTGTATGTTCCAATGGTCGGACCACTTCCTCCTTCAATGTTCCAAATTGTTTAATCCCCACAATAATTAATATGTTTGTTTGTTATTTAGAGGATATATTTAAGAAAATAAAGTTTTGTGAAAAATATTACAATATTTTATACATTTTAAAATATACTATATGACTTTATTATAGTAATTATGCTATGCATTGTACATATAGTTAATAATATCAACTTCATTTATACATATAGAGAGAAATTGAATGTGTAACAAATAATCATATTTAACTAATAATGAATTTGAAGTAGTAAATAAAAATAAAATATTTAGAATCCATTAAATTATAAATTTTCATTTGCATAACCTATTTATTATATTTACCCTATTTTATTGAAGGCCTTAGTTTTTTTAAGAGAGTGGGTAAAACAAACACATAAGAAATGTGCTTTCGTAACTAAATTTTCAGGTGAGATTAAATAATATAATGGATATGTTATAGTTTTGATTAATGTTGATTATTGGGCCTGGGCTTATATGTGGCATATTGTCAAATGAAAACATTGAAAAGGTAAATGCGTAAGACCCATATTTTTAAATATCCTATGTGGACTTATCGTAAATGATATATCAATCAATATGACAGTGATAGGATAATTTTTAAGGTATTATGGAGACACTTTTTGACATAATTATGAAATGTAGGTGATGCAATCGGTGATGGAGAAAACAATCAAGCAGGAGTTGAAGTGAAAGCGGAGGACGTTGTCAATGACGATGCATATACAGGTGGAACTTACAAGCTGGGTGGAAACGGTTGGGAAGAGAAAGTGTTGAAGGGTATTTCAGTGGAAGAAGTATGCAAAATGAAATTTGCTTGCATAGACGAGGCGAAACATTTTACAACATGTTAGCAAAACTAACCGGATTTAGTATTCGAAAAGATGATTTGAAGCGAGACAAGAATGGAGATATAAATCTCGAAAGTGGGTGTGTTCCAAAGAAGGACATCGAGCGACAAAGTTTATTGAGAATGACAACCGACAGCGTGAGCCACGATCGTTGACTAGAGTTGGATGTGAAGCTGCATTTCGTGTAGGCTTGAATAGGAAAGATGAAAGTGGATTGTAAAGGAATTTAAAGGAGATCATAATCATAATTTGGTCGATGCTATCAACAGACAATTCCTTCGGTCTCATCGAACAGTAAGTAATCCAGATAAGGCACAAGTTGATGTTTTGCGTAAATAGGTGTTAAAACCACACAAATTATGGACTATATGGTCAAACAATCAGGGGGACATGAGCACGTCGGTTTTACACAAAAAGATATATACAATCACGTTGATGCAATGCGTAGAAGTGAAATTAAAGACGGTGATGCAGAAGCGGCATTGGCTATTTGTGTGGAAAGGCAGAAATGGATTCTTCATTTTTTATAAATTCAACATTGATGAAGAAAGTCGACTAGCAAATTGTTTTGGGCTGATTCAACTTCTCGAATGGATTATGCGTGTTTTGGAGATGTCCTAGCATTTGACACAACCTATAGGACAAATGCCTATAAAAAGCCTCTAGTAGTGTTGGTCGGTGTTAATCATCACCACCAAACTGTTGTATTTGTTTGTGCGTTATTGATGGATGAAAGTGTGGGACATATGAATGGGTGTTGGAGACATTTCTTGAGGCAATGATGAATAAGAAACCCATATCTGTTGTAACCGATGGGGATAAAGCTATGCGTAAGGCAATTAAAAAAGATTACCCGAAAACGTGTCATCGATTGTGTTCATGGCATTTGCAACGAAATGCATTCACGAATGTGCATATTAAGGACTTCTCAAGCATATTTGCAAGGTGCATGTTCATGTGTGGGAATGAAGAAGAATTTGAAAAGGTTGGCATGATATGGCTGCAAATTTGGGACTTAATGAGAATCGTTGGGTGACCGAGATATATGGGAAACGTAAAAGATGGGCAGAGGCGTATTTACGTGGAAATTTCTTTGGAGGATGAGAACCACACAAAGGTGTGAGAGTATGAATGCATATCTAAATAGATTCTTAAAAATTCGCTTGCGACTGTTTGAGTTTGTACAACAATTTGATAGAGCCATAATGAGAATACGGCAAAACGAGGCAAAGGCAGAGTTCGAGTCGAACAATTCTTCACCAGTGCTTTCAACCAAACTATCCATAATTGAAAATCATGCTGCGACGGTATACACGAAAGAATCTTTATTAAATTTCGTGAGGAGATGAAAAATGCAGAGTTATTCTTTGTGGTAGGTCTTGTAAGTGATCATTCAATGCGGCATACACATTATCCAAGTTTAGACACCCGAACTTAAATTGGGAAGTACAATTTGCCCGGATATTGTAACATTAAAATGCTCATGCATGATGTTTGAGTCAATTGGCATCCCATGTTGCCACATGGTGGTGGTTATGAAGGTGGAGCATTTGGAAGAGATTCCTCAGTCATGTATTATGAAGAGGTGGACAAAGTTAGCAAAGGTGTATACAAGATCAGTACCAGTGAATGAGACGGATAACGACATGGATCGGTTTGTACGATATGGTTCATTGAGTTCGATGTGCAACAAGCTCTCCTACTTTGCATCAGATACGTCATCTTCATTTATAGAGGCCAAAAATGAAATACAAAAGTTGACGGCGAGAATGGAGGAACTCTATAACTATAATTGAAAGGGAAGAAAATAGCAGCAGATGGAGCGACAGGCACTAACCAAGTTCGTGATCCAAAAATTGTGAAGACTAAAGGGAATCCAGGCAAAGTGGCAATGAATGTTCAAAAGGGAAGACGATGCAGTCGTTGTAAAAGAGTGGGTCACACAATTCGAAAGTGTCCAGAAGCTACAATCTCTCAAAATGCTCAGCCGGGTTATATGGTATGTCATATTCAATAAAAAATTGCCCCTAAGATTAATTTTTGTAGTTGTACTTACATAAATGACTAACATAATTGTTTTGATGGCATTATGAGTACGTAGGAGGAAACTAATTTGTCTTCCCAATGTGACATTCAAATGGAAATGATGCCTTCAACAAATTCATCAGTTGACATTTTGCAACCATACATGTATGTACAATAGGCTTGTTATATAATTTCCAAACATTGGTAACATCGAATTCAATAATAATTGACAACACTTAATTATTGAAAATGCAGGGAATGTTAGGGAGCATTTGTCGAATGAACGATCTGACATGTACATAGATTGTGGTGAACTTAATAATGTAAGATCGGGAATAAAGAAACACTTTTGACATGAATTTGAGCTATGCATTATTTAATGATTTGGTTTAACTAATTGGGATGGAATTGGACAGCTGAAAAAAACAATGGAATGTGCATGTGCAGATAGCAGGATTTCAGCAACATGAACAAAATATGACAACACCATGTCAAGGTGGGATCCAACAAATATCCAAATGAAAAGGATATGCAACCTTTTTTTATTCCTTAACGGAGTAAGGGATGGTAGGTATTAAATCAGTATTTTTATTAGTTGACGTTATCACTTCCAGTAATGTGCACTTTTAACTTTACTATTTAATGAAAAGTTTGAATTTTGATCAAGAGTCAAGTTGATTGATAGAATGCAATATCCTCTACATTTAATTGATAACAAGTCATAAAATGATTGGTAAATGGAGAAACTGATTCATTTATATCATGTCGAATAAAACGGTTAATTATGCGGATTTAATTAAATTCAATTGTGGTTAAAGGTTGACAATTAGGTTGAGAAAATTCGTCAACAGGTTGAGAAAAATTCCTCAACCGGTTGAGCGAATTCCTCAACCGGTTGGGAAAATTCCTCAACCGGTTGAGGGTTTTTTTCACCAGTGGCTACCGGTTGAGGAATTTTCCTCAACCGGTAGACACTGGTGAAAAAAACCCTCAACCGGTTGAGGAATTTTCTCAACCGGTAGAGGAATTCGCTCAACCGGTTGAGGGTTTTTTTCACCAGTGGCTACCGGTTGAGGAAAATTCCTCAACCGGTTGAGAAAATTCCTCAACCGGTAGCCATTGGTGAAAAAAACCCTCAACCGGTTGATACATGCGGATCGACCGGTTTTATCGACCGGTTGCTTCTAGTTAAAAAATACCCTAAACCGGTTGAGAAAATTCCTCAACCAGTTGATACCCATCTTCACCCGGTTGCTATTGGTTAAAAACCATCAACCGATTGAGACAATCCGTCAACTAGTTTGCTATATTTGTCAACCGGTTCCCCCTGGTCAAATCATTCGTCAACCGGTTGAGACAATTTCTTCATTGATCAACCGCTTTCCACAACTAAAAAAATTGCTCACTCCTTTAGAAAAATCTTCAATCACTCAATTGAACGCCAACACCGGGTCATTCTGCATCCAAAATTGTTTATGGTGGTTGGGACAAATCCTGAACGAGTTCACACTACATCCATAGGGTCATTATCCATATGAGGAATGTTCTCAATCGGTAGGCATAATGCGTATGCCTATGAAAAGTGGAGTTAGCTAAATCGTTGGACTGGTTCTTACCGGCTGAACGTCATTCGTCAACCGGTCTACTAATGTACTAACTATATATTTTTAGCATAGATAAATGAATATTTATAAATCTGATTACGTTAAAGATCGTACAAAATCACACATGTCGAACATGAATGATACCAATATATTACAATTTCATTTTGCCTACCATATTGAAAGAAGAGTATTTGGATATTCAAATAAAATGGACTTAATCATTAATAATGTATGATCATCAAATCTCACAACTTCCAAATAAACATGACCATATGTGGAGATGGAAATGATAAATATTAGAAAAATAACAAATATCATAATAATAATTTTTTCATTGCTCGTGTCGACGTCTTTGTACAAACAATAGCCACAATGGTTTGTTTTTCTCTATTTCCTTCGTGTAAAACTAAATCACATGCTATTTCTCGACGTATTTTAGCAGAATTACAAAAGTCGGATCTCGTCATCGAATCACCATTTTTGAATCTCTGCATATGTCTAATGACATGCACTCCACAGTCCCACCTAAGAAAGAGAAAAGAGAAGCAAAACACTTATTGAATGGTTGTCTAATTATACATCAGAAAAAGAATATTAATGTGAGTTATGTAATCATACTAACCCATTATTGGGTCAGAATGGAAGGAGCCCAATCAATGGAGAATTGGAAGACATCTTTCCCTATGTCATACAGTTTGAAGAACGTCTGACAAAATTCAACCTAATTTATTTCGAAAGTGGTTAATAAATATAGAAGAGAAAAAAAAACCAAATGAAAAGGAAAACAAAAAGGAGAAAGCATACCACTTTTTCACACTCTTAAACCGGAACTCGTCCCGACTCTTCGATCGTAATGAATCCAAAATTTGGATATCAAAGTCTTTGAAGTCAATGACGCACAGATACCAATGACCAGGGCAATCGTCATGCATTGGAATAAATAGCTGTAAAGGTAGGAAAACAATATATATGAGTTGGGCCACAAAAAATATAGTATATTATAGGTGAAAACGATATCTACTCTAAATTTCATATATGCAATTAAACATTACAAATAATTACTAACCTTCTCGCAATCATCCAATTCGCTAATGTACTTACTCACGATGATGTTTTTCTATCGAAAAAGGTTGAGGACTCCCGTACAAAATCATTTGCTAATAAGAAAACATAATACGAACATTAGTATATTGTACTTAATATGTAAGTAAACAACAAGAGAAATATGAGCTTACTGAAAATGTCGTGGGAAGATAGCATCTTATACTTCGTATGCCTATGAATTGTCTTTCAAAATAATTTAGCTTTGAGGCTTCTAGATTTATTACCTGTTGTTGAACAATAACTTTAATAAATTTATTTAACTAAGATAGCACGCATTTGATATAAATGAAGTAGGTACTTACAACATCCATCAAATTTTGTCTAGGACGTAAGCACTCAAAATCTCCACGAACTCCATGTTCATGACCAAAGTCAACAAGAAGCTCACTAAAATAATAATATGTTCAAACAAACTTGAATAAATTGGAAGCATATGAAGGCTAAAATTGTAACAACACATCTATGAATGTTCTAGACATGACAACCTTTTTGACAATGCTCTATTGAAAACATAATCAGCGACAAGAGATTGAAGTACATTGAATGATTGAGTATCCACCACGTCTTCACGAATGGACATGGGGATTGACTAAATCGAAAACAAGACATAATTATTAACTATATATGTTAAGTATCAAAATAAGAACAATGATATTAAACTATTTCTATTATACCTCTGATGCTTCGCGTTTTACCATCTTCCTTAAATTGTGTACAAACGGGAGACCTTGAATTTACTTGGTTTCCTCTCCCTTGATGTACGTGTTTTCATGACATGATTAGGATAACCACATAGTGCTCGTAATGGTTCCTAATATGGAAAATGCCATTAATATACATCTATTTACTATGTAATGGTTAAGTAGTTGTAAAGAAAATAATTTTTTCTTTTATATGATACATACCTTTCCATAATCTCTTCTACTCCTTTTGATTGGAAGTGGTAAAATATTTTGATTTTCGTCTGGAATGATATGCACTTCAATTGATGTAGCACATGCATCTTCATTCTTTTCATTGAAGTCCTCGGTGCATAACTTCTCATTTGACAAAGTGTGAAGATAATGTTCATTCACATTCATATTGTTCGTATCTTCCAAACTTCTCTCGCATGAGAGAATGTCATTCTTCGATCCTTCCTCGTGCATTCTCAAAGGTTTTCCACTTGATCTAAGGAAGAGACCTTTCACTGTAGTATAATTCTCCTCAAATTTAGCCAAAATTTTATCACAACTACTACTACTTGCACCATAAGCCATATCAATTAGTTGCGTCTTTAATTGTTGAAAGGTTTTATCCATCTCCATTAAGTTCCCACCATCAACCTAGTGATATATACGAACGTGATTAATAACATCATAATACAAAGGATCAATGCTAATATAGATAGTCACGATGAATATTGTAAAACACTTACTCGTTTAATAACATCTTTGTTTAGATTGATTACAAATTTCTCATCGTCCTCATTCTCGCTCGCCATTGTCGTTGCATTTCCATCAACGCAATCCCTTATCTCATTTTCTATCACCCATATTTTGAGCTACAATATATTCATCAAAATATAATACATATCAGATTTTAAATCACTAAAAACTTAAATAAATAGTAAACGACTTTCAAAACTATAACTTACATTCTCATTTGCATATCCACCAAGTTTTTTCAATCTTCGTTTCCTGTCTAATACTTCATCATCTCCCCAAGCAGTAATCCGAGGAGAAGGTCGAGTATATAACGGTAGAAATTTCTCTTCAAATGATATATGCTCGTGGTAGAATAACTACGAGTATATTTGACATAGATATATAGTTAATTCATAAATTATATTAAAACAAAATCGTAATTCACTATGATGTAAATTAATTACAAGGACATTACCATTAAAAACAATAAGCAACCGCAAACCCCACTTTGTTGTTTCTTCTTAAACTCTTCAATCCCGTGCACAAGATAGGACAACACAAATTCTGCCCAATTCATCTTCTTTATTGAATCGATGTCTTCCACAAGATGTAAGAAAGAACGATTCACAAAAAGCTTCATTGTTGGGCACAATAATGCACCCAACACAAATAATACAAAACGAACTTTAAAATCGTTTCCACCCTCTTTATCCTCCCTAATTTGATTTTCTAACATCACTAATGGCAATCGCCCTTTTTTATCACAATATTTTTACATAAATCATTCTTATGGCCAACATCTTTGTTCATGCCAATCTTGAACCCTCTTGCCCTCAATCCCATAATAAATTCAACATCAATGAGGGATAATTTGATACAAGTATTATACAATTGTAACATATAAGTGTTCGGATTAAAACTATTTATCAACCAAAGACATAACCCATGATCAATTTTCCTACATCGAAGTTGCAAGAGGCTACCAAATCCTATTTCTTCTATGGCTGTCTTTGCTTTGGTTCCAATTTTTCAATCACTCTAATCACTCGCTCAGGGGAGCATCGAGTCTGAAGATATAACTGAAAAGATACACAAACATCAAACATGTTTACATTAATATAATTTCCAACAAATACATAAGTAAAGAAATTAAATATTCATTACAAAAAAAAATTACCTTTGGAACAACACCCTTTTGAAGTGAATATTGTTTTGAACTTTCTTTGGACTTTGCTATGAAATTTTCTTTTCTACTTTTGAAAGTGCATTCCACTTCTTGCCCAATTTTTTCCTCAACTACATTAATTGGTCACATAATTTAAATTCTAATTTTAAAATGTAATTATATTAGACATAGCAATATTATTCCTTATATCATCATTTATCTTCACTCCTTTATCCTTCTCTTTCATCATGGCTAATTGATCGTTACTACAAAACAATGTCAAACAAATTTAACAATAACAACCACAAAAAATACATTAAAAAACATATTATTTTACATATTTCTATTTTCCCTTACTAGTAATGTATCCAAGCGCCGATAGGCCTCTTTGGATTTCGAACAACTTCAAGACCATCGCGTTCGCTCCTAAAAATTAAATCAAATCATTTAAGTCAATTTTTATAATATGATTTCGGATATAATAAATCAAACATACTTTCACCACCACATTACCTCAACATAAGTTTTTTCACATTTCAATAAATTTATTTTTATATCTTACTACAATCAATCAAATGCCAAATAAATACAAATATCATTACAACTACAACATCCTCCCTAAATATCTTTACATTTAAAATGATGAAAAAATTAACATATAATTTTTTTCAATGTTCAATAATCTAACCACCCTCTTTTTCTATAATGTAATCAATCCATAAATCTAACAAAAAACATGAAATATAATGGACACAATATTGTAAAACACATAATTACTACTCACATTTTTTTCCCTTTATATAGAACTCGCCAAATAATTAGGATACAAGCGCCTTTTGAGTAACAAACAATTGTGTCCTTCTCAGCTTTCTTTCCTTAGTACTACACGCCCTCTTCTTCTTCTTCCAGCTACGTCTTCAATTCGGGTTTTTAAACCATTAAATTTAGAACCTGAAACAACCCCTTACACCTCTTAAACAAAAAATAAAATATGAAGAAAACACAACGGTTATGAAGATTCCACTAAAATTCTCCGTGTGAAAGAACCGAAATTATCCGTCTGACAAAATGCAGGGTAGGGGGAGAGAAAGCAAAAATTCAGAAAATTTACATAAAATCTTCGAGAAGAAGAATCTAGCAGAAAAAATAGCTGACCTGGACATCGGGAGAAATGAAGTCTAAGACTCGAATCTTGGCACCGACCTCGCCCACAATCCTGAGCTCGCGGTCCTTGAAGGAGACTTCTTTGATGAGGTCAAGACGTCGGCTTGGAGGAGGTTGGCCCGGTTCACGCCGATGGTGGTCTCCACCCACCTGTGAAGACGTCTTTGATCCCGGTTGACGGCGAAGGTGGTCTTCACCTAGCTGTGGAGACGTCTTTGATAAGGTCTGCGACGTCACCCTCGATTGGCCCGGTTGAAGCCGACCGTGGTCTTCACCCAGCTGTGGAGAATCAGTGGAGAGAAAAACGGGAAAAGAGAGAGAAAACAAAGATGAGAGCGGGAAATGGGTGAGCTGAGGAAGTCGGCTATGGAGGATGCGTGAGACAGCCAGCTATGGACGGGAAGAAAGATGAGAGCGGGAAATGGGTGAGCTGAGGAACGGCTATGGAGGATGCGTGAGGAAGAGAGCAAATTTGGGGGGAAAAGGAGGAGAGATGGGAGAGAGAACGGGAGGGGGAGGTAACCGGTAGAAATTTTTTTTGAAATTTTTTTTTTCTTTTTCATTTGGATGGCTGAGATTTAATCATTTTCATCCAATGGATGAAAAAAAATGGAGGCATGGTACCGAAGGAGGTATTGTAGAATTTCCCATATATATATATATATAGATAGATATTATGACCAGCTAGTAATTTTGGAATTTTCGGTAAAGTATTGAAATCCTTAATTATTTTTACCAAATGATAAACTCGATAATGAGTCTAACCATTCAAGTTTTGTTACATTTGGACTACGTTTGCCCCATGAGAAAATTTCGAACATATTGGGAAATACAGCAGCGAGGTTCACAGGGATAGTTAGACCAAGTATGCTTTTCAAAAATTTCGGAATTGTTTCTATAAAATATTTTACTCTAAATTATGATTTTCAAGACTTCTTAAGGAATATAACATATAAATTTCACCTCATTTGGACATTGATAGCCTAGTACAAAAATTTTAAACAAATGGGTAAGAAAACAGAGTGGTCCAACTAAGACATCATTGACCCACTTATGTTTCTTAAAGTTCTGGGATATTTTTTCTAATTATCATGATTCTTAATTATTTTTATATGTTATTAGAATCAAAAGGAAAATTATAGAATCTAATTTCATGCAATTATGAATTCGTTTGAATAAGGAAATAATTAAGGAAACATTTATGGATTTTCAGCAAGGTATGCTGAGACAATTTTTATTTTTGAGAGTTTTGGTACTATTAGGTTTTGTTTTAAGTTCATAAAATATTTTTTAAAATCTTCTAGGCTCATCATATATTAGATTAGGACATTTTCATTATTTTTGGTACTTGCTTGATTGATGAGAAAGATAAAGAAAAGGAAAAGCATTGCAACATACTCATTTTTGAGCAATCTAGAACTAATTTAAGTTGAGGCTTAATCGATTATCTTTTGATGAATATTTAACTCAAAAAATAATTTTGAAGGGTTCTACACTCATAAACAAGCTATTTTACTCAAGTTTCACTTTAATTGAACTCCATTTGCCTAACCTTTAATTTTTAGGAAATTTCATATTTCAATGAGAGTGTTATATGATTAAGAAAGAGAGTTAGTAGAACTTAGAATCATAGAATTCCTTTTTATAAAATTTCCAATTCTCTAAGTCCACTTATATTTTTTTTTGCTAGGAGAGGATTTGGACTTTGTGGAGCCATCATACTACGAGTTCTATTATACTTTTGATTATGAGAATTTTTGTGAGTAGTTATGATATGCATGATTTTGCTAACCTTTTCATAAAATAAATATCTCTTGCATATGTTATATGTATGTCACTTGTTTGATTTCTCTAAAGGCATGAAATATATGTTGAATTATTATTTGATCAAAATGCATATGATTTATGTTGAGGTGCAAAAATGAATATTACCTTACTTTCAAGAAATTATTTATGATCATGCATTATGTTTATAAACTATGGCATTACATCCTCTTGTGATATAATGAATTGTTGGACTTTTTTGGACATTAATATCATATGGGCATGATAACACGTACACCTATGAGGTGTTGCATTAAAATCAAATGAAAAAAAATAAAAAGATAAAAACATCATTTTCATTATCTCTATCAATTAGCTAGTGGAGGATATAGAAATTTTCCATAAAAATAATTTTATATTTTTATTTTATTTTTATTTTGTTTAATATCCTCCCATTCTCCTTGAACAAAGGATGAAAGACCATTCTATGTCTGATTTACCAACCAAACAGTCAATAGCCAGTCTACCAATATCTATAATGAAAGTTTCCTTGCCATGGCCACACTTATTCCAAGTTACCTGAAAATTGTATAATTTCCTCCAATACTCCAATCTTTATAACAAAATTTAGAATTCCAATATTAAGTGAAGAACTAATTGACCCAAAAACCACTTAATCTATTTCAAATCTAAATTTCACTAATGAGTTTTATGATATTTATAACTTTAACAAGCAAATATGTCATTTATCATGCAATATATGTGATTGTACCAAAACTTTCAATATGCAAAACAAATCATAACATTCTTACATCTTTATAACCTATATGTATGAATAAAACTAATATTAAAAATAATAATAATGATCAATTTGCAATAATGAAGCTCTATTGATTTAATATGTTTGTTATATATATATTTTTTCTATGGTTATGGAAGAAATGAAGAAGAAAAGGAAAAACATTGAGAAATGCAGACCTCATATTTAAAAATGGGAAAGAAAATTTTTTGAGATTTTTTTTTTTATTTTGCATTTTTTACATTTCCACATAACATTCATAGATGCAAAAAAATCATTTTCTTTTAATACTTTCTTTTAAATATTTTCTCAAAATTAAACATAATGTAATTAAAATTTTATATATTGATCATAAGTAATTGTTTATTTTTATTGAATAAAGAAAAGCAAAAATTTATTAATAAGCATCTACTATTTTGACATCTTATTATGAGATAGCTCAATATGAATTATATAATTATATGCTAAGATACCTTGTTCATAACATAGGTTCTCCAATAATCCTTTAAATTTATTTACCATTTCTATTTAATTTCTTCTGCCACTTCAATCTTTGATCAATTAAATTAATGATGACTTCTTTACAAATAGGTTAAATTGAATTATCCAATTAACATCTCAAATATGTATCAAACTTGGTTATAATTAAATTTACATTATGGGTTTAAAATCACTTTAAAAAAATTTTAATTTGAAATAGTCCAAATTTTTTCATACATCAATTCTTTTAAACAATAGTTTTTAAAATGATTACAATAGTAATATAAGCATCTAAGAGATCTTATATTTTATATAAAAATTACCATTAATTCCAAATTTTAAAATAGAATACATTGTCTCAAAAAAGACAGTAAGTTGTTTGATTTTCTAATATATTTTTTACTTAAACATTAAAACACGTTATTTTAAGACATAAATCATTTTTAAATAGTTTCCTTTTTTTAACTTATCACTTTTTCTAAAACTATTTTATTTTAATGAAAAATAACCTTTTTTATTTTCTTAAATCTTAAAATAAGTTACTTTAAAATTTAAGTTAAAAAACAAATGACCACAAATATTTAATAATAAACTAAACATGAATAAAATAATAGCCTTTAATTGGTGAATTGTCCATAAATGGGCTTTGTCTACAAGTTATAGAAATGTTGAATAAAATGACTTAAATCATAAAGAGATTCATTTTTTGTAGCCTTACTTCACCTTAATTACAAGTTATGCTTTGTAATGAAAAACAATTTCGAATTCGCTTGGTCCGCGAACAAGAAAGTTATAATTAATACAACTATGAATCTCATGAAAGATTAAATCCACTAGTAAGTACAAGAAACAAAAATGGACTTTCTACATATTATGCAATAAATAATATTGAAATCAAACTTTTTCTTTTTCTAAGGAAGAAGAAAATTATTATTCCAAAAATACGAAAAAGATGAGAATATAATACTCAACTTCATTCTCTCTGTCATAATTAATTAGTTTAGGAAATAGAAATTCTCCATACAAATAATCTTGTATTTTTATTTATTTATTTATTTATTTTTTGTTTTGCAATCGACAACAATAATTGACCCTAATGTTGAAATAAAAAAGAGATTCAAAGAGAAAAAGAGGGAAAATAAAATTTAAGATTTCTTATTATGAATTCTCTTGAAAAAAAAAAAAAGAAACAACACCATTAAGATTTAAATAAACTGAATAAAACATAAAAAAAAAAAGAATAATTCTAAATACAATAATTCTAATATAGTAACTAAATAAGAAAGAGAAATAGTAACTAAATAAAACTACTAAATACTACTAAATAAATAACTCTTAACACCACCTATAAACTCATGATGCAATTGCAAGAAGCATTGAGAGTTTGCCAACTAAAAATAAAAAATGAGGAAGTGGGTGTGACTTGGAAAGCAAATCTACAATCTATAGATAAAAAATGAACAAAGGGCAAAGTAAGAGTGTTATGTTGAAAGTGATGACAAGTGAGGTGACAATCAATCTCAATATATTTGGTCCTTTCATGAAAAGCGAAGTTGTGAACAATCTAAATAGTACTCTTGTTATCACAATACATCAGAGTGGGACAAGATAGAGAAACTCTCATATTAACAAGTAACCAATGCAACCAAACTATCTCACTGGTGGTAGACATCATAACACGATACTTAGCTTTCATAGAAGATTGGGAAACAATAGTTTGTTTTTTGCTCTTCCAAGAAATAAGAGAATCTCCTAAAAATATATAGAATCTAGTGGTAGACTTTTGATCTTCAGGATCAGTGGCCCAGTTAGCATTAGAATAGGCATATAGCTCTAAAGAGGAAGTGGATGGAAATAAAAGACTTTAAAATATAATGCCCCAAAGATATCGTAGAATACAAAGAATAGCAACCCAATAAACTGTAGTAAGAGAATCAACAAACTAACTAACAATGTGAACATCATAAGCAATGTTTGAATATCTAATAGTGAGATAGACCAAGTTGCCAACAATAGTACGATATAAAGCATGGTCTAGTAAGGGCTTACCATCAGAAGAAGAATACTGAACATTAACCTCTAGCGGATTATCAATAGTCTTAGTATCAGTAAGGTGAGCTCAATTGAGAATATCAATTGTGTACTTAGATTGTGAGAGAATATAAATTTTCTCAGAAGAGGCTACCTTAATACCAAAAAAGTATCGTAAAACACCTAAATCCTTTATTTCAAAACAATAAGCTAAATTGGATTTCAACATTGAAATCCCATCAACATCATAACCTGTAATAATCATATCATCAACATATAAAGCAAGAAGAATACGACCAGAAGAGCCGCACTTTAGAAAAAGTGCAGGATTGTGATGACTATGGTGAAAGCCAAGAAAAGTAAGCACATAAAAAAACTCTACAAACCAAGCACAAGGTGACGATGTAGACTTCTTCTTAAAGATCACCATTCAAGAAGGCATTTTAAACATCCATCTAAGATGTATGCCACTGAACAAAAATAAGAGTACAAATAGTAGTCATCTTTGTAATCGGAGCAAAGGTCTTCTCATAATCTATACAATCTTATTGAGAAAACCCCTTAGCAACCAATTGAGCCTTGTACCACTCAATCAAACCATTAGACTTAGTTTTGATTGTATATACCCAATAAGAACTAATGGCACCTTACCAAGTATCAATCTTATGTAAAATAGAAAGTTCCCCAATCATAGTTTATTGCCAAAGAGTATTAAGAACAACTTCTCTATATGATAAAAACTCACAAAGATTGTGAATAGAAACTAAAAATGATGTAAAAAAAATGTGAATAAGATGAATAAAAAAAATCTAGTAATCAAGAACACTTATAAAGATGCTAAGAAGAACATGGAGGAAGAGGATCCATAATCTCAAAAGGTGTTAGAGTAGTCATAGGAGGAAAAGGAGCTTGACGATCAGGAATCAAAGTATCAGTATCTATAGGAAAATATTTGTGTTGTTTAAGAAAGAAACAATGTGAACAAGTTCAAATTTAGAAACATTATGAGACTTGAAAGAAACAAAAAAAAAAGAAGTATATGCTCAAATAAGTAAACTTGGTGAAAACATATCATTTATAACTAATCAGAATGAAGCAACGATATTCCTTTTGTTCTAATATATAATTGTTGGGAACTCCAGATTACTCCATTTTCATGTCTTGGATCTTGTAGGGTGCATTCATATATTCCTAGGGATCTTTAGATCTAACGCAGCATAAATTAATTGGCTTAAAAAACCACATTAGAATAAAGAACTAGATAAAAAGTGCTCATACTTGTGATCTGGATGTTTCCATATCAAAATCCATCATATGAAGAAGAATCTTGAAGAGTCCGAAGGTCTCATACACACAAAATCTTCCACTCGATGACTCGAACCATAATCTTAGCACTTCAAAGTTTGGGCAATGGAAGAGAGGAAGTTTTGGCTCTCTTTCTCTATTTGGAGGTGGAAGATGACTAACTAAAAGTCATTAGAGAACCCTAACCTATAAGAAGGTATTTATAAGGTTGCCTACTAGGCTTAAGTGACTTGAGCCCATCGAGGCTTGGGTCATTTAATCTAACCCAAAACAGGTCATTGATTAACTAACCACATAGGGTGATCTAATTAATTAATAGCCTAATCTAGAGACCTTGTTTATCATCCCTTGCGCAACCTTGCATAATTACCAAAATGCCCTTATGCACAAGAATGAACATAGAGTCGATCCAACTTTCACAAACTGTGCCATCATGGTATGTAAACTTAAAGCAAGATTACTAGGACTCATAGGTGTACTAGCTCCCTCATAATCCAATTCTAAGTTGATTCAACATTCCACTAAAGATAATCAACTGCACTCCATTACCTTATGTAAATAACAACGAGACAAAACTCGGGCATAGGTGTGCATGTTGATTAGAAACTTCTCTCCACCGACATGCCATTTAGCAGCATACCCATCCAATAGACGCACTATTTGTTAACTGTACACGATTGGAGTTCATCATTAGCCGCTCGCCCCTTGAAGGAAAGAGACCACGTTGCCACTTTTAGGACATGACATGCACCTTGAGTGAAAACAAGTTGCATCACGGAAGAGATTGAAGGTAAGTTCCTATTTTCAGGACGCTTGATTTGGATATGTTTTTTTTTAATTAGATTTTGATCCATTAGTTTATGTATTGTTTTTATTAATTAATAATTCTTGAATGATTTTTTGTTAGTTTACTTATCTTAAAAGTCCTTAGTTTTTAATTTAATTCATGTTTGAAAGTTCATACTTTTAGTTTGCCTTGAGTTAAATTTGATTTATCTTGTTTAGTTAAAGTGTTTTAGATTAGTTTTGATTCATTAATATAATTAATCCTATATGGAAAAGTTCAATTCCTTTTTATTTAGTTGTCAATTCTTATATAAGCCAGAACAATTTGTTTTGCTTTCATTTTAGTTTTTTTTCATTATGCATAGATTCAAGAAGTTCAACTTTGTTTAATTATGTTTGGTTTTTTAATATTAGATTAAAAAGTTGATTTTTTATTTTATTTTATTTATATATTTTTTGTTTTACTTAGTTTTGATCCTTTACTGTAGTTTAAAAATTTTAGAGTTCTCTTTGATTCATTGTATAAATTCTAAAAGTTTAAAATTTTACTTTGTTTTAATTTAATTCATGTCAATTTGAAGTTGATAATTAGTTAGTTAGATTGCTTTTTGCTAGTTGTTAAGTCAGTTATAATTTTAGTTCATGCTTATTTTAAATTGATCATTGGCTAGTTAGTTTAATACTTGTTAGTTATTAAGTTAGGTATAATTTTAATTTTAGATTAATTTATGCTTATCTTTATTTGATAACTTGCTAGTTTGATTAATTCTTGATAGTTGTTAAGTTAGTTATAATTTTAGTCATACTTTAATTCATGCTTATTTTTTAAATTGATGATTCATGAGTTTGATTGATCATTGTGATTATTAAGTTGTTTAGAATTTCAGTTAATTAATTTAGTCAATCTTATGTTATTGTTTAGATGTTTCCAAGTTTGTTAATTTAGGTTTTGATTTGTCACATTAATTTTGTTGTTGCTTAGAAATTTAGTTAATTAATTTAGTTAATCTTGTGTTTTTGTTTGCATGTTTCCAAGTTCGTTAATTTAGGTTTTGATTTCATCAATATTTTATTTTGTACTTGGCTAGGGTTTAAGTTAATTAATTTAGTTAATCCCATGATTTTGTTTGCATTTTTTAAGCTTGTTAATCTTAGTCTTTGGTTTGTAAATATTTATTCTGTGTGTTTACTAGAATTTTAGTTAATTGATTTAGTTAATCTCATATTTATTGTTTCCATATTTTCAAGTTTGTTAATTTTAGTTTTTAATCCATCGTGTTTTATTTTATGTGTTTTTGAGATTCTAGTGGATAGCTCTTGATCAATACCTCATTGTTTAGTTTGATAAAAAAAAAATTTAGTTTATTTTTTTGGGTGTCTCTTTGTTAAAATTCAATCTTTAAAGGCCATCGAAAAATAACGAAGATTGGCCTATATTCTCACCACTTTAGTTTGCTTGGTTGTTAAAAATTTTACTTTGTGCATTTGTGTTCTTTTGTTTTGCATAGTATTTTGTTTCTTATGTTTTGTTGTTTCCAAATGAATTTCATTCATTTTAAAAGAATTTTTTTTCTCAAAAGATCCTTTTGAAAATCTATTTAAAAAATTCAATTAGAATCCCTAAGGTCAAAATCTTTATTTTTTAAAAATATGCAACTATAACTCATTTAGTTTGCACCCTTTTGTTTTCAATAAAAAAATTGGTTTTGAGTGGAACATTCATCCAAGCTTGTGGTTCAAAATAAATGGGATAATTCTAGGCTAGATTTGCATATATTAATTGGGGATTTGGTGAGACCCTTACATAAAAATCACTTTTTTTTTTCAAAATCTTTTATTGACAGCTTGCTCGTTTTATTGCATCCCTGAAAAGAAAATTCAATTTGACTCACTTACGGTACTCTAAAATTTTTTCCTAAGATTGTATGGTTTTTTAGACATCTTGAATATGAATTTAGAACTTTGTTTGAGGTAAAAAACAATTCTGAAATGGAATATATAAATGAGTCTTTTAAGGTTCTGTTTTCACCCAGTTCTAGACACCCAAAATGTTGTTATAAAAATAAATTATTAAATAACTTTGTAAGTTTGATTTGATATTTTTTTTCTTAATTCTAGACTTCATTAAAATTATTTTAGACACATAAATATTGAAAATAATTTTCCCAATTAAAAGATATAATTTTCCCTTTCTACATTCATTGCACTGTTCTAATTTTGAATAAAGAGGATGTTTAATTGTTTTTAAAATTGATTCGTGTGCCTTCTAACCTTGTTTTTATTTTTCCTTTAAATAGACCTTCTAAAAAAATTGCAAGATTTTTTCATTTTATTTTATTTTTTTTTATGATTTTTTAGAACTTCTATGTTAGTTTAAAAAATCAGTTTATGCATGCTATTGAATTATGCCCTGGTCTAGACCTTTAGAGATGTTTTTTTAAATTGGAACCAATCGGAGCTTTATTAAATTGTTTGGTCTTTTGGTTTACAATCTAGAAATATAGAAGAGCTTCTCTGAAAATATTTGTTATTAAATTCACATTCCAGACAATTTTTTACGTTTTATTTTGAAAACCTTCCTATTATAACTACATCCTAAAGTTCCAGTACAGTGCTTGCTTTATTATTTAAACTAGTGTTGTTGGCATATCTTGACTTTGTTTTGAATTTTATTCTCTAATGTAGACATAATGAGAATGTTTTCTGATTTTTCATGACAAAATAATGTTTGTAGATATTTTTTTAGGATTTTTCAAGTGAATGCAACTATTCTGCCCCTTGTTGCATGTTTTTGTTTTAGTTACTAATTTTGATACTTATACTTATCTTAAGTATTAGTTTAAATTTAACAATGACCTTGTATGTATGTCCTAGGTGATAGATGATATTCCTTTAGATTCTTGCCTTTTTTTTAGCTATAAATATGTCATATATATTAGTGCTTTGCATCATAATTACTTGTTATCATGAATTGTTTTAATCCTATTTCATTACATGTAAGCACACTGTAAGTTATGCATAATATCCAAGTATCTCTCTCCCCTTTTTTTATCCTTGTACTTCTGTGAATAGATATGCTTTATGTGTAAAATACCCTCATGCTTGATTGTGTTTTGAATTGCTTTGACTAGTGTATAGTCTCCTAAATAGAACAGAATATGATGCATATTGTATGTTATATATCTTCTTGTTTGAACCAACTTTGATGTCTTGTGGTAACACTTAAGTTGTGATTCAAGTGAACATATTACAATTTCTTTATGATTATGTTTTGAATTCTTGTTTGGAATGCTAGTGATAATAGAGTTTTCAAATCACCTTAGCCTACTTAGGTATCCTCAATCAATTGACTAATTGTCATAATTCCCTCAACTCAGCTAGCAAAGACCTCTTTAGGGCTTAGAGGGGTGCTACCTCTTTGAGGTACCTTCCCAATAGGTAACCTAATCCCCAGATCTAGACTTGGGTTTTTCAAAGATTTGCCTTTCCAAAATTTAAGGAATCATTTTTCTTAGGGTTTTAGTTTCTTATTTTATTTTCTCTTAAAAAATAATAAAATAAGTGGCGACTCCAGTTTTTCATAAAATACAGTTTTTCACCTTAAAAAGAGAGTCTTGTCGACGAGTGGGGACACATATGAAAAATACGGGTCAACACTAGGTCTGAGCTAGAGGTATCTATTAAATGTTTTACCTTATTTCATATGTGTTTTTGTATATCAATTAAGATCACTTGATATTGATTTTAATGTGTTGTTTCAAGGATTGGGTTTGGATTAACCATTTGAGGCCAGGCTAGTAAATGAAGTTGAGGCTCATTCCGATGCTTTTGATGGTAACAAGAAAGTGACCATGGAGGTGCTTGAAGTAGGTGAAACTATGGGTATAACTTTGATAAATCCAATTGTACTGCTTCAAGCTGCAAGCAATATGTCAAAGCTAAGCATTGGTTCTTCTTTGCACAAAACAGGATCGTCCTCAGATCTCCTTGTGCTAGCCTTGCTTCATCTAAGATGGCAGAGCATCCTCCCAATTCTTAATCTCAGTTGTTTGTTTACTAAATAAGATAGGGAGTTTTTTCTTGTATGGTACTCTTAGACACTTGTGTTTGAAATGCTATGTTGCGTTTTTTTGTGTAATGACTTCTTTCAATTTTTTAATGTGGCTTGATAGGGTTGTACGTTGTGTGTTGCATGTGTACAACTCTTTAGTTGTCAATGTTCTGCAAACATAGAGATTGAATTGTGGTTAGGCTTTGCACATGAGAAAAAACAATTGTTGCACCAGTTCGAGGTGCACACCGGTTGGTTAACCACAATTCAATTAATTATGCATTGATTCCCTTGTGGCGAGTCACCATTGTGGAACTAGGGCTTATAATCAGACTTGTGCTGAAAAAGTATGGCCCAATCATACAACCTTAAGGCTTATTGCACCATTCATTATTTTTTTAAGGCAGTTGTAACAGCTTGATGAAGCTAAAAAAGATGTGGCCTAAGTCTACTATTCACATAGGACAGATTATATTATTCATATAAAGAATATTTTGCTAACTATATGATATGCGTAGGAACAAAAAACTCAAAAAAGGGCAAACAAGTAGTTTTAGTCAAGTGTAGTACTTTTTTAAGCATACCTAGTTCCATGGACGGGGTAGCTAAGTGCCATTTGGGTAGGTGAGCTAACAGGCACCTACGGATGCCATTTTCAAAATGGGGAATGGGCCATCCCAAGTCAGGGTCGGCTTCCCTTCTCCTGGGTACCTATATTGAATCTAAAACAACTCAAAATACTAGATCTCTTTCATTTATTAGGTGATGTCTAACCTTTCAGTTATAGTTTCGAACCGCTCGTTGTCAATAAGTAGTAGCTTGAATTGCTGCAATTTCTCTTTTTTCTTCAAGGAAGGTAACAAATTCAAACAAAGCCTCATGATTAATCTTGCCATGATATGCCTGTACCTATAGGGAAGGTAACCCTACTTCCACAAGTACAACTTCCTCTGCCCCATAAACTAAGGAATACAGGGTCGCTGTGTGGGATGACCTGATAAGTACAAAACAACTCGAAGTACTAAATCTCTTTCATTTATTGAGTGATGTCTGACCTTTTAGCTATAGTTTCAAGCCACTTGTTGTCAATAAGTCATAGCTTGAATTGTTGCCATTTCACTTTTTTCTTCAAGGAAGGTAACAATTTTAGACATAGCCTTGTGATTGATCTTGCCATGATATGCTTGTACCCATAGGGAAGGTAACCCTACTTTCATGAGTACAACTTCCTCTACCCCATAAACTAAGGAGTATAGGCTCGCTATGCGGGATGACTCGATAGGCCCATAAAATGCCAGGTAGCTCCTCGACACATTTGGCTTTGGATGACTCTAGTATTTTCTTTGGCACCATGATAATAGTTTTATTACTGGCTTCTGTTTGTCCATTCCCTTGTGGATAGGCAAGGGTAAAGAAATGATGTTCAATGTGCAGCTCTTGACACAACCCTTTAACCTCCCAAGACTCAAATTGAGTTCCATTGTCTATGGTAATCTCCTAAGGAATGCCAAATTGACAGATTATGTTTTTCTAGTAGAAATTCCAAACATTTTCCCCTTTTACTAAGGAAAGGGGTTATGTTTCTATTTCCCGTTGAGTGACTAGGCAACCCCAAAAACGTCCACTGGTGACCCCAAAGGTACACTTAGAGGGTTTAAACTTAATTCAATAGTTGCACAATGCAAAGAACACTTTAACTAGGTGTTTTGTTTATTGTTGAGTAGATTTGCTTTTAACCATCAGGTTGTCCACATAAACTTCCACCACTTCACCAACTTTCCTTTCAAAATGCCATCATACATTGGAAGGTTGCACCTGCATTTTTTTAACCCGAAGGGCATCACCATGTAACAATAGGTTCCATGTTCGGTGATGAAGGTAGTTTTTTCGACATCATCAAGGTGGATGGGAATTTGATTATATCCATTATAAGCATCTAAGGAAAATAATACCTCATGTCCCGATACTGAGACTACCAACTGATCAATACAAGGAAGGGGATAGTTATCCTTTGAGCATGCCTTATTAAGGTTGGTGTAATTAACACACCTCCTCCATTTACCATTATTTTTAGGTACTACAACCACATTAGCTAGCTAGGTCAACTAACGCACCTCTTAAACAAAATTAGAAGCCAATAATTTATCAAGTTCCTCTTTGATAATCTATGCCTTGAATGGGGCCATCTAATGCCATTTTTGTTGTACGAGAGTCAAGTGCAAATATACATTAAGCTTGTGATTGAAAAACTTGGGGTCTATGCCCGACATGTCTTGGGGCTGCCATGTGAACACATCGGCGTGAGTTTGCAAGCATGTGTTCCACTTGTTTTTGTAAGAATTCCAAGATCAACCGTCTAAGTTGAGTGATATGCTTGTCTTGTATCCCAGTTGACATCTCTTGAGTTGGTTCTCCTATCTCTTGTTATTGCTGAGGTGTTGGGTTTTAATTGATATTTGGTTAAAAAAAGGTGTTAGGTTGAACACCTCCTGCTTACGCCTCCATGCTAAGTGTTGTTAGATGGTATCTTTAAGTTGTTAGCTGATCACCCATTATTTCAATAATTCCCTTAGGTGTCGCTATTTTGATTTTTTGGCGATAGGTAGAAGTCATAGCTACAGTTGCATGAATCTAAGGACATGTTAAAATCGCATTATACAGTGAGCCCGAACTGTTTATTAAGAACAATCGCATTATACAATGATTTTTTGTCTGCCGGTGAAGGGGGTTGCACCAGTCGATTCTTGACATATTGTTGCAAATCTTCTTGTCGTACCAGTTCTTCCAAGTAACAATGTAGGTGGTGATAATGGCAATACTTAGTTTTATCAAGGTGGTCAGTCAGTCGAACTGGTGGAGGCGACCACTGAAAATTAGATCCATTTTTTATTTTCATCAAGAGTTGCTCTCTAGGAGAGATGGTGAACTCAATATGATCTAATGGGTACCTTAAAGATCTCTTATCAGCCTCAACTTTCTTTCAAGCCCAAGGTCCTTAAACCTGTATATGTTCTACCTGTTACATTTTGGTTTGCTCTCCACCACTCCCATCTCCTCTTTTATATTAGCATAGTGATTAGCTTTACACAAGAGTGCTTCCATTGTGGTAAGTCCACTTTTAGCGAGCGATCCTTGGAAGGGGCTACCTAGCTGTAGAGCCTTCCTGAAAGCAATCACAGTAGTCTTCACGTCGTCGCTCTCGACCTACCTAGCTTTGAGTTGTTCCCAAAGACGAATTTTCTTGCAACTTAATTTGTTGTATTTCTGCCACTAACCTTCCATATTTATGTTCCAGTTTTTTTTACTTTGGAGCTACAAACCATGAACGCCTTTTTGGTGCTACTTAAGCCATTTTAAGGTCTAGCGTATAACTTGTTGTATTTTATTCTTGTACTGCCAGGCTTGTTGATGGAGTATACACCTTTCTTTCATAATCACGAAACTAGTAAGCTAGCTCATCTTGTCTAGCTAAGAGATTCTCGAGTTGTTGGCGGTATTTACGATGTTGTTGATCCTTTTGATGTTGCAACTGTGCTAGTCAGTTGTGCATCGAATCTTGCTCATTTAATTCACTTTCTCGAGTTAGTCCTTCCTCAACTAATTCTCCATCCCGTGTCATGACACATTATTATGGCTGAAAAATTCTTCTTTCGCAAAGAACTTCCCACGGACAGTGTCAAATCTGGAAGCGGATTTTCTTATTAGATTCATTGTGATCGTACAACAGACTAGTCTTCCTTTTATATAGCAGTGCATATTGACTTTCCCAATTAATATTGGTGGCCATTGCAGCTTTTTAGCTAGATTCCAAATTAAGAATCAGGAGTCTTATCAGTAGCAATAAGGTGGGGATTCACTGAGGTACCTCTCTGTGCATGGTACCTATGGTTGTCTCTTTTTAAGATAGAGGATTGGAATGAGCTGCTTCCTTCAAAGGGTACCTAATTAGCAGGTACCTATTTTTGATACTACCAAAACCAATCATTCAATTCCTTTTTCAAAGTCTCTCAAGTGGTGATCTAAGGCCTCCTAGACTCTACATCATATTCCATCATCGTGCGCCACCATGGTTTTGCATCATCAATTAAATACATATCGATGATGGAGACTCTTTTTTCCGTAAAGACATGAGCAATCTCAAAGAACTAATTCATATCCCATATAAAGTTCTCCAACTCTTTTACATCTCCATTGCCCTTGAAACCTTTTAGTTCAAGAACACAGACTTTGGAAGAAGATGCTTAAGAACCAATGGGAGCCCACTACAACACTACTTTGTTGAGGATGATGTTGTCTCCTTCAAAGGCCTACACCATAGGCTTGCAATCATCAACCAAGGCCTGTACCTTTGCCTTTAGACTAGCAACCTTATCCTCAACATATTTTTCATGAGACTTAACCAAATTTCACTATACTTGGATTTCCTCCACTATATGTTCTACCATGAAACCATAATGGCATCATCACTTGGTCATTCTTCTATTAATGCTTCCAACCAAGATACCATTTCTTTCAATGCTTCTGTTACACTACCACCAACCATGTCATAGCAGGGCTCTGATACCACTTGTCACATGCACCCATTAAAACCACCACCAAATTTTTTCTAAGTGTATAGTGCTAAGACACTAATCTTAGCCAACCTTCCCAAAAAGTCACAAAACAAAATCCAACTTAAACAAGATAACAATCCATTATGAGAACTTTTCCTAACTTGTGTTTTTATTAAAATTACAAGGTTACAAAATTGTTTTACAAGTGCTTTAACACTTATACAACTTCCCAAGTCAAAGAACCAACCTCATTGAGAATAACATAGTTTACTTCTCTATTTTTTTTTTTTTACAATTGGATTATTTACCATCTCTCTGTAATGAAGAGGATTTTATAGATGATGCCAATCTATTTAAATTTTGAATTTAAACCTTTTAATTCAAAATAGGAGCCTGGAGTGGTGGTTATGCAACCACCATAACTACCCAACTAATCACACTCATTCAGCCAAAGGTGTCTTCTCATGTTGCATGCAAGCACAAGCCTACCTAATGTTCCCTTGAATTCCTCAAGTCATACCCTTTCAAGATGCCTCCTGCCAACAAGTCGAGTATAACTACCTCTGCCACTCAATCAAACAAGTCATTTTCTAATTGCCTCAACCCAAGGTCATGTCCAGTTCAGTGTTACAAGCTAACCCCATGCCAGTTTGGTCTTTGGGCCCTTTGCATGTCAATCAGGCCCACATTAAACCTCTTATGTGTGTATCACTAGCCTATGACAAGTGGTATTGAAACCAGTCAATGGCAAGATGAAACCAGTCAACATAGCAGTATTGAAATACATGGCGTGCAAGCTGAGCCCCTTTGATTCTTGCCCATGGGGTCGCCGCACAGGTCGTGCCGCTGTGTTAGAACTCTAGGCCTATGGAAAATGGTATCAAATGGTGGTGTTCCCTTCTGATGATATATTGCCAACGCATTATCTCTCCCGATGGCAAAGCAAGTAGTCTATGAAGCCTAACGTTGCAACAGTGCAAGGAAGGGCACTATGGCATGAATCGAAGTTGCACTTATGAGGACCCGTGAAAGAGTATGGGTACATCTAGATCATGGGGTGTCATTGGTTGTTTAGTAGTGTGTGCGGGTGTCGCTTACTAAAGGTGGAAGCTGGTGTTTGGGTGCACACTTCTGGGGTGTTACCAGGTTAACACGACAAGTGGATGTTGCGTCTGAGGTGTGGATGTCCCCTTTGGTCCAGTGGGTTTAGCAGGGAGCCTTTGGTGATTAATGGATTATGGAGAGCAGCAGCATTCGAGGGCATCATTTGGTGAAGACATGAAGCCTTGCATGGGGGCGTACAAGAGATTGGGTGGGGGAAAGTGTCATGAACTATTTGTTTGGTGTTCTTGACCATAGTGAGAATATTGATCAAGATTAGTATGTTGGCTGGTTTAAGTTGAATGTAATGGGAATTGCTCTAGGGAAAGGGCATATATGTGATGTTGGATGCTTCTTCAAAGTTTAGGCAGGCCGACTCGGTTAAGTTTGGGGAGCTTGTCGCTAGTCAAGGACTTGACGATGAAGAGGAGCTTGGCCATTTCCTACACAAACTACTCGGGAGCTGGAGTTGTTCCCATGATGAGTCCATGGTAGGATGAAATCAGTGAACATAGTGGTATTGAAACACATGGTGTGCAGGCTGAGCCCCTTTGATTCTTGCCCATGGGGTTGCCACACAGGCCATGCCGCTATGTTGGAACTCTATGCCCGTGACATCATGCTAACTTTTTGCACAATTTTATATAAACTTAAAGTGATGTATTATTATTTTTCATTTAAAAGCTACAAGTGATAATTTATCATCCACCATTTTGCCACAAATTTTGCTTCATGGTTCAAAAGGGCAAACAAAAAAAAAAAAAAATTATTTGGAAAACTAACTTTTTAGTTTGAATCTTTTCCTGTAAAGTTTATTTTGTACCCAAAAAATAGTACTTCAATTTTTTATAATCAAATTTATTAAGTCTTGATGTTTTATGCAAGAACTCATCATTGAGCTTTCTTAATAACTATATAGTTTTTTTGTTAAAAAATTCTATGCCATAATCTCATGTGCACAATGATCATTGATCGCCAAATATTCAAAAATCACAAGATAAGATTTTGTTGATCATCATTTGATTTGAATTCCTCAATCAATATTATATGACCAATTTTCGGCCTTACTTTTAAATTGTCATAGTAAAGAGGAAAATTGCAATTGAAAAATTAAATGAAAATTTTAAAGAATTTTATAGTTACATGATATGTTTGAATATTTTTGTGAAAGAAATTAGGTTGCATTAAATAGGACTTGATTCAATAAGATTCAAATAGAATATTAGTTTATTAGTTAAAACAACAAAGTAAGACGGAAAGAGAATCTTAGATTATTAATGATTTTCTTCCATGGAATTGAAATTTTACTTCTTTTATTATGTTTTATTCTTTTTAATCTTTTTTTTTTATTTTAGAAATTAAATTATTTTGTTCCTTTTCATGGCTTGTTGAAAAATGTTTCTTGCTTTATTATATATGGATTACTTAATTCATGACAATTTTGTAAAAAAAACTATAATGAATAGTTTATGCATTTCAAGATAAGTTTAAAAATGTTCAATACTTGTTTGGATTAATTTCATTCACTTTTTGAGGATTAATTAAATAAACTAAGCCAACATTAGTTTCACATTTTGTCTATTAGTATCTTGTAGATGTATTTAATATATTTTAAAGAATAAAATTTAATTTTCGAGAATTGTTAAAGACACCACTACCAAAGCTTGGGAAGTTTGAAATTAAGAGTATTTTTTTTTTTAGGTTATTTGAACATCATCTTTTTTAAGGTTATTTTAACGTTCTTATGACTATACACATTTTTGGGTTCCAGGAATTTAGGGATTTATTTGAAGTTCCTTCTTACCATAGAATAACCAAATAGATTTTTTGTCCTATCATAGATCTCTAGATTTTTATGTATTAGGTTGAGTGAGAAAATATTTTGATATATTTGATTACTTTTGTTATTTCTCTCTACTTATTTTGATTATGACTATGTTTTGGCCATGTTTTGGATTATTCTTCCTCGTTTTCTTTTCATGCTTTATTTTCTTATGTTTAAAAAAATTTGTGACAAAGAGAGAGTAGAAAAGTTGATATTGAGAACACTTTTTATTCTTTTATTTTTCACTTTATGTTTTATGGATTTGTTGTTTAATTGTGTGCAAATTATAAAAAATTGTTAACAATGAATGATTTAGACTAGGATATGATATTGGGTTCAATGGGGTTTTTATGATAGTTGGGTGTCTCATTGTAATCTTTACATTTTATTAGAGAATTTTCAATGGGAGATAGTTTGTGTATTAATTGGGAATTTCATTTCATTTCTTATTAATTAGATAGAACTTACTTTCTTGAATCTTATCTCTCTGTAAATATGTGTTTGCAGCAACAAATTCAGCTTCAATGGTTGATAATGTAACCAGTGGCTACTTCTTTGAACACCACATAACAATTGCAGAACCCATCATAAAAACATACCACTACAAGAAATAGGATTTTTGGTGACGGTCCCCAACCGTCACCAAATCTTATATATCTGTGACCAAAACCTATTGTCACGGTGTTATGAAACCGTGACCGAGCGTCACAGTATGAGGCGTAGCTAAAAGTATTGGTCACGGTTTCCTAAGTGATTGTGACCATATATTTTTTTTTGTGACGGTCATACAAAAACTGTGACCAAAAAGTTAAGAATACTTTGCTATTTATTAAGTTGGTTTAGTCACGGTCAATGGCCTAACCGTGACTATAGACATAGATTTAGTCACGGTCAATGCCCTAACCGTGACTATAGACATACATTTTAGTCACGGTCAATGCCCCTAACCGTGACTATAGACATACATTTAGTCACGATCAATGCCCTAACCGTGACTATAGACATACATTTTAGTCATGGTCAATGCCCCTAACCGTGACTATAGACATACATTTAGTCACGGTCAATGCCTCTAACCGTGACTATAGACATACATTTAGTCACGGTCAATGCCCCTAACAGTGACTAAATGGATCGTATGGTCACGGTCAATTCATTAATCGTGACTAAATATAGGTATATGGTCACAGTAATTAAGTGACCGTGACTGAAATTAATCATATGATGGCCGCCCTCCCCAAATTTTGGTGACGATTCATTATTAATTGTGACTAAAAGTACACTTATGGTCACAATTTTTTAGTGGCCGTGACTAAAATTTGTTATATTTGGACATTGATTTTTTATAAATTCAAATTTCCCAAACCTATTATAAACCCAAACAAACCCATTTTAGACTTGTGTATGCAATTAAGCAATTAAAACAATTTCAATATATTACAATCAATTATCCCAAGCTAGTTAAAAACTTATATATCAATATAAGTCATTAAATAAAACAAACATAATATAACAAAAAAAAAAAAAAAACAAACAAAGAACAAAGAGATTCAAATTTAGTTTGACATTCTAACATAATATAACAAATCAACCAACCAAACATCACATAATAGTCATAGAAAGCAAAAAAAAATTTAGGAGAATATATCATATAAATAAGTAGCATAATCTTCAAAAAAGTTAAGAGAATTTATCATATAAAGGTGTAGCAAAATCTTCAAATTTCTACTGCTTTTGCTGAAATTATTGCATCATTTGCATCATCTGTTCTTGAATTTATGCTTGCATTTGTGCTTGCATTTTTTTTTTTTTTTTGCATTTCCATAATTTTTTCTTCAAACTCTTCTTTCACTTCTTCTCGTGTGTTCCTTTGAACTTCTATCAACCTCTCTTCAAATGTTTCTTTCACATGTGAGAGTTCCTCTTTCACATTTGAGAGTTCTTCAGTTGTAGTTATAAACTTTTGTTCTACATGTATTAGCATCTCTTGGGCGTTTTCAAGTTGTGTTGAAAGAATAGCTCCTGATCGCCTTCTACTAGTAGAACCAAAGACTGAGGTAGGAGTAGGACCAAATCCATACCCTCGAACACGACCATGCCTCTCTGGACCCATGACTTGAGTATATATCTCATCTACATATGTAGATGCTACAGATGTAGATGATACAGATGTAGATGCTCCAGATGATGCAGAAGTAGAAGAAGATGTCCCTTCAGGTTGGGATAGTAATTGCTAAAATTGATCCTGGAATTATAAAATAAAATAAAAATGTTAAACTTCTAAAATAATTTAGTATGTGGCTATGATTGAAATACAAGTATATAAAATTTATTTACTTCATTACCATAATCTCCTTAGAATGATCATCAACAGGCGTCCCATCTTTTCTTATGTGTGTCAGGGCAAACATCTCAATTCTATTGGGCTCACTTCGATCCTCCTTCTTTTGTGCCTATTCTTACAAGTAAAACAATTGAGTATTTATAATGAATTATTTATGTACAAACAAATCATATTAATAATAAATTTCCAACCTATTCATATCGAATTTGAGCATAACTTTTTGATCCCGATGTATGCTTTATCACTTGCTTTGCCCTATTTGCCTTGTTTTTTTCTGAGATATCCTACATCAATTAAAAAATAGCAAGTCACCTATATAGGTAATAGAAACATAATAAAAGTTATATACATGAAGTGTTATGTTAGATATAACTAATAAATAACATTTTATGTGAATATGAGTATCATAACATACATTATCAAGAAAATATCATTATCTTTACCTTGGCCTCAGGTGTACCCCAAAAGTGGATGAGCCACCTCCAATCATCATCCGATAAGTGTGGAGGTCGATGGCACAATCTCTCCTCATCTGTATTATAAGGGTTATAATACTTGGCCTTCATTTTATTTCTATAGCTTCTAAACAAATTTCCACAACATTGAAGAATGTAGCTCTTACATGTTTCTTCTGGTTCATATTTTTCTTGTATTGCATTAAAATGTCATGTATAAATAAGATGTATCATTTTTAAACAATAACATTACAATTTAGATTGAATAGTAACTAGCATATACCAATACTAAGACCTAAATCTTTTCTTACACATCTTCACTAACATGATTCCAATCCTGAACTTGGATGGGTACATTGTGTTGAGATCGCACCAATGTTCCCATATAGCTTGACAATCTTTCCCATTTTTCATCATAAACAACTTGCCCTCTGGTATTAAATCGTGTAGTTTTTTTTTTCCCCAGGTTTCCTACTAAGTAAATCTAAGTTACGTGTTAGGCCATGTGTCCTCTTTTTGCTAGAGGATGAAACTATTAAGAGTAATAATGAAATTAAAAGAAACATAATTTACTTATCTTATATAAAATTAAACATTAAAAACCTATCATTCAAGAAATTAAACATATGTAAACACATTTATCATATGTAAAGTTAAACATAATCTTCTGAATCATACCAACAACAGAAGGATCTGAAGAATCAAAAGGATGAAAACTACTAGGAGTAGTAGTTGCAGCAAGTTGCATGTTTGAGAGTTGTTGTAGATTGTCCAACTCATCTTCTGGAGACACTATTTGTACTCTTCCTCTTTGATGTGACATTTCCTACATAATAAAGTAAATTATAAAAAGTAATACAAAATAAGTTATATAAATAATATGAAATAAATTACAATTTATATATCTGGTAAGTATATATTTATGTACTTACCAATATTATTAGCTGCACATCATCTATATCATCATCATGAATGAATTCATTATCTCTTTCAACAATGTTTTCTTGTCGTGATAGTAGAACATCCGTTTGGATAGTTTCTCCTGCAATATCATTTCTATCCCAATTGATTAAATCATTCTTGACCAACTCATGCACATCATGTTGACTATGAAGTGATATAAGTTGTTGATATGGCTCTGGATCATTAGTAGAACTTTCCGATTCATATCATAAACCCCTCGAGTTTGTATCTCTACAACGGTGTGCCAATTTTCCTCATTTGAATTTTGAACATAGAAGACTTGTTTTGCTTGAGATGCAAGCACAAATGGTTCATCTGTGCATATGGTACGTTCAAAATTCAAACACTTGAACCCATATTCATCCTTCTTTATTCCCCTTCCACCATTGATTACTTCCCACCAGTCACACTTGAATAAAATAACTCTATTTCCACCAAGGTAATATAACTCAATTACATTAGTTAGCACACCATAGTAAGAAACATGACCAGGAATTAGGTTCTTATCTCTTGCACTTGCAAAGCTTGATACCTCTGCGGTCACAACAACTCCACTATTTTGAGTTTTTTTTTTCTCTTTTCTCGTTCTCTTGTGTGAAATCTGAACCCATTAATGATGTATCCTCTATAACATGTAACTGATGTACTTGGTCCATGAGACAATGATAATATGTGTTCAAAAATTGGACCTTCATGTCGCATTTGTATAATCTATAGATTCAAATATAAGATGTTAATACATACATGTGTATTAGACAATAGAACAATTTATGTAGTGAATGAACTTACACGTTCTTCAAACCAACTAATGAATTCTCTTGTGTGAATCAAATCTACATCTCGTGCACGAATACGAGGCTTAACCCTTATAGATTGCTTATGCTCTCTAATAAAAAAGAAAAAATTAATTATAATGTTCACAAAGACCAAAATTAAATTTTTGTATGAGAATTAGTATAAAGTTTTATTTAAATAAGTGTCTTACTCAATAAATGACGTCACTTCCTCACAATTAGTCAACACATATAAATGTGCTTGGGACCATTCTTCTATGCTAAGAACACAAGATGTTGACTTTCCTATTGTACGTCCCATGCATTTGAAAATGGTTAACCCTCCACCATTTGTTACATTATTTTCAATGACATAATTTCTTTCTTCGCGGTCATGCTTCGTTTCAACATCATGTAAATATCTTGAACAAAAGGTTGTACATTCTTCTGCTACGTACCCCTCTGCAATAGAACCTTCTGGACGACTCTTATTATGGACATAAGACTTTAATGTACGTAAATACCTGTCATTCCACAACATGATAGATTTGGTTCATGAACAATACGAAACCTAATATACATAAGATTAATTGAATGAGAACATACCGCTCGATAGGATACATCCATCGATATTGCACTGGTCCAGTGACCTTTGCCTCACTTGCAAGATGAATAGGTAAATGCAGCATAACATCAAAGAATGATGGAGGAAATATTCTTTCTAATTTGCAAAGTGTGACTATTATGTCATTCTCAAGGTGCTCTAATTGATCAGTCTTCAACATTTTAGAATACAACTGTTTGAAGAAACTATATAGTTCAACTATAACAGCATAAACATTCTTATGTAGAACTCCTCGAATTGCAAGTGGAAGGAGTTGTTGCATGAGAACATGACAATCATGAGACTTCAACCCAAATATCTTTCTTTCATTCGCTTGTACACACCGAGAGATGTTAGAAGCATAACCATCTGGAACCTTTACTTCTTTAAAATTTTACATAATTCCTTTTTTTCATTTGAAGTTAGTGAATAGCATACAACAGGCAATATAACCCTATTCCCTCTTTGTATGGGGTAAAGTTGATCTCTGATACCCATAGCTTGCAAGTCAAAACGACTATTGAAGTTATCCTTCGATTTACCATCGATACTCAACAAGGTGCAAACTATATTGTCACATATATTCTTTTCAATATGCATTACATCCAAATTGTGACGCAAAATGAGGGTTTTCCAATATGACAATTGGAAAAAAATGCTTTTTTTTTTTTTTCCAATTGTGCTCAAGTTCAACATGTTCTCTTTTTCTTTTTGCTGACATCTTATTTTTTTATGTCTTCCCTAAAATAATATGTTCCATTCCATCTAATTGATGTAGAAAATCTTCCCCAGATAATTGTTTAGGTGCTGCTTTATGCTCTTCATTTCCATCAAATGACTTTTTATCACATCGAAATCTATGATCAATCGGCAAAAATCGACGATGACCCATGTAACACCATTTCCGTCCTTTTTGTAATCGAAATGAAGAACAATCCTTATTACAAATAGGATAAGCAAATTTCCCTTTAGTACTCCAACCTAAAAGATTTGCATATGCAGGAAAATCATTGATGGTCCATAATATAGCTGCATGCATACAAAAATTTTGTTTTGTTGAAGCATCATATGTTTCAACTCCAACATCCCATAAGTCATTCAACTCATCTATCAATGGTTGTAAGTATATGTCAATGTCATTCCTAGGTGCAGTTGGACCAGGAATAAGTAGTGACAACATGAAGAATGTCTGTTTCATACACATCCATGGTGGTAAGTTATATGGAATAAGAACCACAGGCCACATGTTGTATGAAATTGACATATTCCCAAAAGGATTGAACCCATCACTTGCTAAACCGAGCCTAACATTTCGAGGTTCTATTGCAAATGAAGGGTGTACGTTATCGAAGTTTTTCCAAGCCAAAGAGTCCACTGGATGCCCCATCATCTCACCTTCCATGCGATCATCAACATGCCATTTCATGTGAGAAGCTGTCTTAGATGACATATATAACCTTTGAAGTCTTGGTTTTAAGGGAAAAAACATAAGACCTTAGCAGGAATTTTCTTTTTCTTTGCTGAATTAGTGAACTCATCTATAGAATGATCATCACTTGATTTCCATCTAGAGACACCACAAACAACACACTCATTTGCATTTGCATGCTCTTTTGAATACAACATGCAATCTGAGGGGCATGCATCAATCTTGATATAATGAAGGCCAAGGTCATGAAGTATTTTTTTTGCTTCATAATAGTTGCTTGACAATGTCTCACCCTCAGGAAATGTCTCCTTCAACAATTCAAGCAACATTGTAAAGGACTTATTGCTCCATCCATTAAGACACTTCATATGAAATAATCTTATGATAAAAGACAACTTTGTGAATTTTTTACACCCTGGATATAGTTCCTACTCTGCTTCTCTTAAAAAATTATAAAATTTGTTTGCATCCTCATTTGGTTTTTCAAACTCCTTATGCACATGTGGACTTCTTTCAGATTCCTTATTTGGCATTGGCATTCCAAATGCATCATTTAACATTTCTTGCATCTCATCATGCATATCAGACTCATTAGTGCTAGTATTTATAGGTTCACAAAACTCATATTCCCCATGCATCAACCATCGCACATAATTTCTAGCTATCCCATTGTCCAACAAATGGTCATACATGATTTCTCGTTTCTGCATAAGACAATTATTGCAACGAATGCAAGGACATGGGAGCATTTCTTTTCCAGGTGCATTGATAAAGGCAAAGTCTAAGAACTCCAAAACTCATTTATGATATTCACAACTTGCTCTTGACTTCTGCATCCAACTCTTATCTATTGCCATTTTTCTCGTACTTCTGCAAATTAAACCCTTCAATCACATAACAATGAATCTTCATATCAACTTATAATGATTGTGATATGCTTTTTATCATCTCAAATTCCTATATTTGGTAGTGGTTCCTATCCCATTTGAAAATACATCATCCCTACGAATCAATCACTAACATGCTTAGTTTCATTTTGATAAAATTTTTCAATACTATAAGTGATTTTTCAGATTTGTAAAAATATTTGCTAAATTTTATCAAACATCTATTGTTTTTTTTTTCAAAAATATTTCCAAGTTAATAAAATTTATTTATATTATAATAGGTAACCCAAAAAAGTTTAAAATAAATAATAGACTTTGGTCACGATTGTGTGAATCCCGTGACCAGAGGTTCAAAATATTTAAAATAAACCTCTATGCATTTGGTCACGGTCAATGTGAAATTTGTGACTATAAATTCTCATACAGTCAAGGTTAATCAATGGCATGACTAAAAGTCACAATATATATATATATATATATATATATATATATAGTGACGGTTTCATAAAAAACCGTGACTAAAACATCATTTGTTACACTTTTTGTCACGAATGATAAAATTATCGTGACTAAAATTATTGGCGCCAAAATTTTCCTCCCTAAATTTACAAATAGTCACGGTTTCAAATAAATTCGTCACCAAAATACCCTCTCATCAATGCTTTTGGTGAGGGTTGGTAAAATCACCGTGACTAAACATGTTTTTTTCCCACCCTAAATTTATTAACACATATAGTCACAATTTTACAATGGTCGTGACAAAATAATACCTTTGGTCACGATATTTGTGGCCTTGACTAAAGGTTCGTCATTAAAAACCTATTTTTTTGTAGTGTACCCAGAAGTGCTTCTATCATCCAAATCTCCAACATAATCACTATCAGTAAAACCAAACAAATATAAATTTTCACACTTTTTATAGAATAAACCTTATTTTGTAGTACCATACAACTACCTAAGAATCCTCTTTGTAGCTAAGAGATGAATCTCCTTTGGGCTCTCCTTTTACCTGCCTACAAGACTTACTACTTGCATTATATTAGGTCATATTACTGTCAAATACATTAAACTTCCAACAATTTATTTGTAATATATACTATAACTCTTCTTCCTGCAAGATTCTTCTCAAGCTTTAATCTTTTTTTAGCTGGTGGTGTTACTAAGTTATAGTTCCTCGTCCCAGATCTGTCTAAGATTTCTTTTGACAAACAAAGAAAAATTCCAATGGCAGACTGCACAATTTCTATACCTAGAAAATAATGCATCATTCTAAGATCAAACATATCAAACTCAAGCATCATAGATTGTTTAAAATTCTCAAGCATGGCCCTACTATTTCCTATGTAAATCAGATCATCTACTTATAGACATATCACAAGCAACTTTCCTCTAATTTTTGTATAAAGAGTATACTCATATAGACATTATTGAAAACCTTCCTTTAAGACATCTATAATGCTATACCAAGCTCTGGATTTTGTTTTAGTTCATATAGTCTTTTTCAATTTGTAAACTTCATATTCATTGCCCAATTTCATAGAACCAAGGGGTTGATCAATAAATACCTCCTCTTGTAAGTCTCCATGTAAGAATGTAGATTTTACGGCCAATTAGAAGATAAACCATGAATTTTGAGCTGCCAATGCAACCACTAGTCTTATCGTGTCATGTCTTACAACTAGAGCAAATACTTCTTTGTAGTCCACACCAAACTTTAGCCACTAGACAGTCTTGTATTTGTCAATTTCACCATTTCCTTCAACTTCGTCTTGTAAACCCACTTAACACCGATTGTCCTCTATCCTCTTGGAAGTTCTATTTACTCCCAAGTGTTATTCCTCTCAATGGCTACAATCTCCATATCCATAGTCTACTGCCATTTTTGTTCTTTGATAGCAACTTCAAAGTTTGTGGGATCACAATCTGAAAATAGTGCAAAATGAATGGGTGGGTATGTAGAATCACCAATTCCAATTACCTCATAGTCTTGCATCCATGCAGGCCTCTTTCTAGCACGTTGAGTATGAAAACTTGTTGCGTCATCATATTTGAAAGTTGTTAGTGAGTTTTCAACAGCTGTAGAAGCTTCATTTGGTGGATTCTCAAGCATAGGAATTGTTGGAACAAGCTGTTGTAAAGGCTGCAGCCTTTTCTCTTTCATTTTCACCAGAAAAATCTATAAGAATTTGTTATCCAACATCATTGTTGCTCCATGGTCGGAATGTTTCTTCATCAAATACGACATCCCAACTGATTATAATTTTCTCGGTGATAGGATTGTGCAACTTGTAGGACTATGTCCATTCCAAGCTTCTTCAGGTGTCATATTTTGAAGTCTTTTTCCAGAGAACTCTTGTAAATTGTTTTTAGTAAGAAAATAATTTTTCAAAATTATATTTAAGAAGAGTAAAAAGGTTTTTTGTCAAAAATTATTCCTAAAACATTATTCTACAAAAAGAAATTCATGATTTTTTTTAGGTTTTATTTAAAATTAAAAATTATTTTTGAAAGTAAATATTTGTTTCCCAATTTAAGTTTGAGATTTATTTTATGATGATATATAAATATATATCACGCTTTTCTTAACAGTGACAATATTTGTATTATATCTTGTATTGTTTTTGTTTTTGAGTTTTGAAAATTTAAGGGCTCGTTTGGCGGTGTTTTTAAAAATTGTTTTTAAAATAGAGAACAAAAAATTATTTTTAAATTTTTTTTAAAAAAATAAGAGTGTTTGGTAAGATGTTTTAAAAAATAATTTCTTAAAATAAAAAACTTGTTTGAATGAAAGAATTTGTATTGTTTTTAAAAACAATGTCTTGCTTTTATTTTATAAAAATTTTATAGATTTAATTTATAATAATATGAAATCAAATCTTATTAAAAATAAAAATTAAATTTACTATTATGTATGAGTTAAAGATAAATAATTTCTTTTAATTATGAAACAATATTTTTTATTCTAGTGAAACAAAAAATTACTATGAGATAAAAATAATTTTAATATTCATTTTTAATACAAGTCAAATAAGTACTTTAATTATTTTTAAAAAAAATTTATTGTTTGACCATGATTTTTTATGCTTATTGTGGACCCCGCATTTCGGCTCATGCGTTTCCCACTCGATGGCGAGCTCGATTTTTATTTGAAAAATTGATTTTATTTATTGTTTGAAAATGACTTGGAGTCGCCACTTATTTTTGTTTTATTTTTTTAAATGGTAAACAAAATAAGAAAGAAAACCTTAAGTGTGACTCCTTATTTTGGAAAAGGTGGTCTGTGAAAAACTGGATCGAGTTCGGGGGTCAGGTTACTTATCGGGAAGGTACGGTACAGACCGTAGCACCCCTTTAAGTCCCTAAAATTAGGTTTCTACTAATAAAATGAAGCTGACGTGGCAATTTACGAGTAAATCAGTGAATATCCTGAATGATCATGCACACATAAGAGTCGAGACATGCATAGACAACGATTAGAGGGAAAATGGGTACATACCTGGGCAACGAACCGCCATACGCTATCAATAGAGAGGGTTAGTACACCATATAGAGCACAAAACATACCACATGCATCACTAAGCAGGGATTAAAATTGTTCGAAAGAAAACTGGATTTTTGAAATTCATTTGAGAATCGGAATCTTAGAGATTATTTGAAAATTGGATTCTTAGGCATTAAATGTAAGAATGAGAACTTTTAGAAATTAAATTTGAAAGAAAATTGGGATTTTGAAGAATTATTTGAAAGCTCGGGATTTTTAAGAAAAATTAAGTTACGAAAATTGGGATTATGGGAGTTAAATTTCAAAAGGAATCAGAATCGAAAATTATTTAAGAAGTAGAGATTATGAAAATTGGATTATAAAAATTGGAAATCTTGGAAATAATTCGAAGGCAGAATTTTTAGAAATAATGGATAAAATAATAGTGATAATGATAATAATAAGCAACGAGATAAATACGAAAACTGGAGCGTGGGAAACTGAAAATTAAGTTCGAAAATTAGAGAATTGGAATTTCAGAGAACTAAATTTGGAAATCGGAATTTTGAGGAACTATTTAAAGACGAGATTTTAAATAAATGAATAAGTGAATAAATAAATGAATGGAATAATGATGATGAAGTAATAATGATTGGATAAATAATTGCAAAAGATAGAATTTTTAGAGAGATTGAAAAATTAAGAAATTATTTAGAGATGAGATCTTTAATATAGAAATGAGTGGATAAATAAATGAATGGGATAACATTAATAATGAAAATAATAGTTAAATAGCTACATGTGAACGGTGGGGGTTTTTTTTTATATTGGAAATTAAATTTGGAAGTCGGGTTCTGAAGAATTGAACTTTAATGATTGGAATAAATAAATAAATATGGAATAATAATGCTAATTAACGGAAATAATATTTTAATGAACAAAAAAATGAATAGTGGAATTTATGAGATTGAATATTAAATTAGGAAGTCAGATTTTTGAATAACTGAACTTGAATGATTTGAATTTTTAAATGAAATAATAAAATAAATATGGGATAATAATAATAATAATAAATAATATTTAAACGGATGAAAGTGACTAGTGGAATTTTTGAGATTGAATATTAAATTAGGAAGTCAGATTTTTGAATAACTGGATTTGAATTTTTAAAAGAAATGATTCAATAAAGATGGGATAATAATAATAATAAATAACATTTAAACGGATGAAAGTAAATGGTAAAATTTTTGAGATTGAATATTAAATTGGGAAGTCAAATTTTTGAATAACTGGATTTGAATTATTGGAATTTTTAAATGAAATAATTAAATAAATATAGAATAATAACAATAATAAATAATAACAATGACTAAATAAACAAGTGTAAAAAATTGGAATTGGGGATTAGAATTTGAAATCCGGAACTTGGAGGAATTATTTAAATGGGTACACGGTAAACTAGAAACACATATAATAATAAATAAATAAATAAAACCCATGTCTCATAAGCTAACACTTGGACCATCAAGTGACCTGGGTTGTTTTTTTTTTTTTATTGCTACCCTAAGAACATTCCCTTGGCTTGCACGTGGCCATTAACTCTTTTTAATAAATTAAATAATCTTTCCCCTCCACATTCTCCTCCATGCTTGTGCACCTCAATGTTTAGACATTCAACTGATGCACTCCCTTCTGCAAGCCTAGTAAAACGTCTAGAAATTCAAGCTCAAATATTCAGTTTTTTTTTCTTTTTTTTTTAAAAAAACTTTCTAACACACCCTGCAGTCCATGCGCGCAAGCCCATTCCCACCTCAAACTTCCCACTTCCTGATCTCTTTGAGCCTTCCCTAAAACCCACTGAACACGGCTCTCACCCTTCACCTCCGAGTCGGCTGCAGCGGTAGAGCACTAAATGACTCCGTGCTCTTCAAAATGGCCTTGAACCCGGTCTCCGGCGGACCATCCCGCGACCCCGCTGTTTGGTTTGCGGGAAAGGAAGAGAGCCCAAAGTAGTTTTCCGGCGAGAGAAAGTATAGTAGAGAGAGAAAGGTAGAGGAGGAGAAGTGCTTCATGCAGCCATGCATGCGTGCACTACATACGTATAGGATATGAAAGACCATGAAAATAGAACAATTTAAGCAAGTGAGAATGCTCAACCGAAAACAACCTTGTGACCCTTGACATCCACAGCAAATGATGCAATCATATTCATAGTTCAATAGAAAACGAATCAATACGTTGAGGGAAATGAAGACATATCGCGCCTTGCTGGGAAGACGATGATGCCACCTTCCTATTTTCCCTCTGATTACTACTCAAAAAGTGCTATTTGATAGCTTTTAATTAATCCTTTTAAACACTTTTGAGTAGTAGTTAGTGCCTTTTAACCCAATTAGCATGTTAAGGCCCCTTTCAATCAATTCTAATCAAATTGTGTAAGTTTTGGTGTTTTTGTTAGTATTTTGATCACCAAAGCATTATGAGATTGAGGAGAGTTATATGGAATCCTTGGAAAAGAATGGGAATCTTAGAGGCATGAAGAATCAAAGCTTTGAAGCATCTTTTGCCATAGCAAAGTGGGAATGCAAGGGAAAGCAAAGAGGATCCAGCCATGAAGCATTCTTGATGACAGTCACTGCAGCTACTTTTAGACCACTTCCTGATGTCCAATTTATGCATACAATATGTCATTTGAAAGCTTAGGAAGTCAAAAATCCAATGCTTCAAACCGTGTGCAATTTGGAGCTGAAATGAGGAAGTTACAGCCTTTGGAAGACAACTGCTCCAAGCTGAAGGAAGGCTTCAGAAAAGTGCTACGGAATCAGCCTTTTGTTGCGAGATATTTCGCAACACTTTTTGCACAGTGCCATGGATTTCCCCTGAAGCTTCACGCCGCGATGGAAGCCAAACACCACAAGATGAAAGTCCACTTTGCAAAGGTGTTGAATCAGCTGGTTGCTATGAAGAAATTTCGCAGCTCTTCTTGTGCACCTGCGAAATTTCGCAGACCTCACTTTTCACCTGCGAAGTGGTCCTTAGTGCTTCCCGATATTTGTAACCGACACTTGGAGATATTTTCATTAGATTTTTGTTACCTAAATGCCCAAATTCTCCTTGTAAGTCACCAATGATAGATTTCCTTAGCTTTTAAGTTAGGAATTTGGCAAAATATCAGGGTAATAGCTATCATTGTATTTTTGGTTTAAAAGGGAGCCGGGAGAGCCTGTTCTGGTTGTTGGGTAATGAACCTTTTGTAAGTTTCAAAGAAAGTAATATACAGAGCTTGAGCTCTATCTTTACCTTACCTTCTCACTTTGTATTTTCTTATTTTTACTAAGTTATGCACTCTCTGAGGAGTTTTCCCCAGAGAATGAGTAGCTAAACCTTTTAGTTCTTTGGAGTTAAGGTTGCCGGGAAAGGTTCCAAGTGCAAGAATCAGAAGCTTTGTGGTTTCAGCTATGAATGAAGAGTAAGTGTGTCCCGTGAATGATTTCTAATGTTTTTAGTTAGCTTAAAACACCTTGGAGTCACCTGGGCCAACACTTGGTAAGGCAAGTGATCTCTAACCATGGAGATGCACTAGTTTACCCCTTGCGAGCCTCTGGTAGGTGACTTGAAGGTAGGATTTTCTAGAATAGCCAACACTTGGTAAGCTTTTGGACTCTTAGGAGACATCCATTAGTTACCTCTTGCGAGCTTTTGACGGGTAATCCAAGGTTAAAGATCACCTTGAATGGTAAAGGCTAAGTGAGAGGCTTGAACCATTGCAAGTTGCATCAGTGAGAGAATTAAAGTTGAAATCCAATTAAGGGATGCATTTGTGCAGCACCTGTTAGAGAATTGACTTTATGTTAATGCTCTAATGTGAGGAATTGAACCAATTGACCGGAGCTATGCTTTTGCATGAGGAACCTCCCCTGTATACCTGAATCTCCAAGGAATGCTTTTCTTCTTAAGTTATTTTCATTACTTGCTGTGTAGTTAATCTAAGTTCAAACCTTTTTCAACCAAAGTTTGTGTTTTATTCCTTAAGCTAATTTTGAAATGAAACAACACCAATTCACTTTGAATTGGTATCATTTTCAATTTGAGTACTCTTCCCAGTGGAACGATCCTAGAGCCACTATGCTATAGTAGCTTTGTATTTGCTACCCTAGTTCATGGTGTTATAGGTTATAAATATTGTTGATTACTCCCGCCATCAAGGAGCACCAGCTGGACACGAACCAGCTGAGACACCAATTAGGCTTGAATCAAATGGCGCCGCTGCCGGGGAAGGTGTCAAGAATCAGTGATACTATTTCAGTGTACTTGTGATTTTCATCACAAGTGTGGTAAAGTTTCTTTAGCTTTATTAATTCTCATTATTTTCGTTTTACTTACTCATAATTTAAATTTAGCTTTTAAATTCAGCTTAGTTTTATTTTGTTTTGGTAGCCTTGTTTTCTTTTTGTTGTCCTGTATTTTCATTTTAGTTTCAAATAGTTGCTAGTTGTGTATGCCAAAGTGGATACGAGGCAGTAAAGGAAGGCTTGTTAGAAGTGATTCACCTCATACTAAGGAATTGGAATTGAGCTTGAATATCATGGAAACTACACCTGAAGATCAGTATAGTCACCAAGTTCGTCAAGACAATCTCAATGAATTTAGATCAATGAGGGACCGTATGCATCCACCTCGTATGAGTGCACCATCATGTATAATACCTCCTATAGAGCAGCTAGTGATCAGACCATATATTGTTCCACTTCTACCAACTTTCCATGGAATGGAAAGTGAGAATCCCTATGCACATATTAAGGAATTTGAAGATGTTTGTAATACATTCCAAGAGGGAGGAGCTTCAATTGATTTGATGAGACTTAAGTTATTTCCTTTTACTTTAAAGGATAAAGCCAAAATTTGGCTTAATTCTTTAAGGCCAAGGAGTATCCGTACTTGGACTGACTTACAAGCTGAATTCCTTAAGAAATTTTTCCCCACTCATAGAACAAATGGCTTGAAAAGGCAAATTTCAAATTTCTCAGCTAAAAAGAATGAGAAATTCTATGAGTGTTGGGAAAGATATATGGAAGCCATAAATGCATGCCCTCACCATGGTTTTGATACTTGGCTATTGGTGAGTTATTTTTATGATGGGATGTCATCCTCAATGAAGCAACTCCTGGAGACAATGTGTGGAGGAGATTTCATGAGCAAAAATCTGGAGGAAGCTATGGATTTCTTGAATTATGTAGCTGAAGTTTCAAGGGGATGGGATGAGCCAACCAAAGGAGAAATGGGAAAGATGAAGTCTCAACTGAATGCTTTCAATGCTAAGGCTGGAATGTATACCTTGAAAGAAGAGGATGATACTAAAGCAAAGTTTGCAGCTGTGACAAGAAGATTGGAGGAGTTGGAACTGAAAAAAATGCATGAAGTGCAAGCTGTTGCTGAATCACCAGTGCAAGTGAAGCTTTGTCCTAAGTGTCAATCCTATGAACACTTGGTGGAGGAATGCCCTACAATTTCAGCTGAAAGGGAAATGTTTGGAGAGCAAGCAAATGTTGTTGGACAATTTAAGCCCAATAACAATGCACCTTATGGAAACACTTACAACTCAAGTTGGAGCAATCATCCAAATTTTTCATGGAAGCCTAGAGCACCTCAGTACCAACAGCCGGATCAACCATCTCAGCAATCTTCAAGTCTTGAACAAGCCATTTTGAATCTCAGCAAGGTAGTGGGAGATTTTGTTGGAGAACAAAAAGCCATCAATACTCAACTTAATCAAAGAATTGACAGAGTAGAGAATATTCTGAATAAAAGGATGGATGGAATGCAAAATGATATGACTCAAAGATTTGATAATCTCCAGTACTCAATATCAAGGCTCACAAATTTGAATACAGTGCAAGAAAAGGGAAGATTTCCTTCTCAACCCCACCAAAATCCCAAGGGTGTCCAAGAAGTGGAAAGCCATGTGGGGGAATCATCACAGATGAAAGATGTCAAAGCATTGATCACTCTGAGGAGTGGTAAGAAAATTGAGCAACCACCACCTAAGCCACCTGTTGAAGAAGAAGAGGCAATGAAGGAGGAGGAAATGAAAGACAAAGAAGGAAAGATCAATGAAAAGAAAGAGGACTCTGAGTCAACAATGAATGCAAATCCAGAGAAGGAACTTCTGAAGGAAGAAATGCTGAAGAAATCAACTTCTCCACCTTTTCCTCAAGCATTGCATGGGAAGAAGGGGATTAGAAATGCAGCTGAAATCCTTGAAGTATTGAGACAAGTTAAAGTCAATATCCCACTATTGGATATGATTAAGCAAGTTCCAACATATGCAAAATTCCTAAAGGACTTGTGTACTATCAAAAGAGGGTTGACTGTAAATAAGAAAGCCTTCTTGACTGAGCAGGTAAGTGCAATCTTACAGTGTAAGTCTCCTTTGAAGTACAAAGATCCGGGAAGTCCTACCATTTCAGTCATGATTGGAGGAAAGGTAGTAGAAAAAGCTTTATTGGACTTGGGAGCTAGTGTGAATTTGCTTCCATATACTGTCTATAAGCAATTGGGACTTGGTGAGTTGAAGCCAACAGCAATCACTCTATCTCTAGCAGATAGATCAGTAAAAATTCCCAGAGGAGTAATTGAGGATGTCTTGGTTCAAGTTGATAATTTCTACTATCCAGTGGATTTTATTGTTCTTGACACGGATCCTACTGTTAAGGAGGCTAATTTAGTTCCTATTATCCTGGGAAGGTCATTCCTTGCTACCTCAAATGCAATCATCAACTGTAGGAATGGGCTCATGCAACTCACTTTTGGCAACATGACACTTGATCTCAACATTTTCTATATGTCTAAAAAGCAAATCACTCCGGAAGAAGAAGAGGGTCCAGAGGAAGTGTGTATTATTGACACTTTGGTAGAGGAGCACTGCAATCAGAATGTGCAAGACAAGTTGAATGAAAGTTTTGCGAATTGTGAGGAAGGTTTGTCTGAACCCCCTAATGTGCTTGCTACTCTACAAATTTGGAGAAGGATAGAAGAGATTCTACCTTTGTTCAATAAAGAAGAAGGAGCAGATAATGAACAAAGAGAACCACAGAGGATAGTCATCAAGAAAGAATTGATGAAGAAACATATGCCTCTACTTTTCCTCCAAGCGTTGTATGGCAAAAAGGGAATTGGTTTCATTGCCATCATACACAGCAAGCCTCAAATGAAGGATACTAACTTCATATGGGATCCGGGCAAGCTAAATCAGGATCAAATTCTTTGATGGACTTAGTTTTTCTTAAGACTAACTAGTCCATATCTTTTTGTTTTACCTATTACTTGTTTTAATTTTGATTTCAATGCTTTAATTTTGATTTTAATGCTTTAATTCTACTTTGTTTTGATGTAATATAGGTTTTTGGATGATCAAAATTAGGAGAAAATGCAAAGGAAGAAATCGGGAAGAAATCGGAGTGAAAACAGAGCAAAAACAGAGCAAAAATAGGGGAGAAAAAGAGCTCTACGAGATTTCGCAGCCAAAGAGGATTTCTCTGCAAAAGTGGTTTTTTGTTGCGAAATCACTTCGCAACACTTTTAAGTGCTCTGCGAACGATTTCGCAGCTGCGAAATCGACTTTTGGCACACGAGTGCCACTCCGCAGCACAGGAACCCCCATTTCGCAGCTGCGAAGTGCTCTGCGAACCACTGAAGCGTAAAAAAACCCCATTCCGCAGCGATTCCTCAGCAATTTCTCCACTGCGAAACCGATTTTTGGCACACGAGTGCCATTCCGCGGTACAGTAACCCCAATTTCGCAGCTGCGAAAGCGGCTGCGAACCACCAAAGCATGAAAGATCCCATTTCCGCAGGAAAAGCTCAATTTCGCAGAGGATTTCAAAGCTGCAAAACCAACTTTTGGCATACGAGTGCCATTTTTGCAGCAAATTGACCCTTATTTCGCAGCTGCGAAATGGCTGGGAAGCATAAAAACTCCAAATTTCGCAGCCAAAGCCCAATTTCGCAGGGTATTTCAAAGCTGCGAAATGGCTGCAAACGTAAAAACTTCCAATTTCGCAGACAAAGCTCCATTTTGCAGGGCACTTTTGGGCTGCGAAATCACTTTTGAGCTTCGAAATGACTATGAAATCACCTCAAAGCTTCGAAATGGCCGCCAAATCACCTCCAAGTTTAGAAATGGCCTTCAAATTCCGAAATTGACTTGCAAAATGGAGGGAGGTATGCAAAAACACCTTGCAAAGCCAAGGGAAGTTGCTAAAATGCCAACAGAGCCCCGCGCACCCTGAGATCACACACATGAAGCCTTTCATTCCATTTTTGACCTCCTTAAACCATCAAATCCCATAGCTACCAACTGAGAGCTCCAGTTGAGGAGACTATGCCACCTAAGGAGACTATCAAAACAGAGGCCAAAGTCCTGATCCAATCCACTCAAGAGGCCACCATAGATGCATCAGCTCCACAGGACCCTACCACTACTTGATCATCTTTTTATTTTTTGTATTTACTTATTATATTAGTATACATAATTCCATCTTCATGTCCCGACTCGAAAACTCAAACTGACAGGAAGATGGTCGATCGATATATGTGCGGCCCCGATTCAAACTCAAGCTTATAAGATAATGACCGATTGATATAGGTGCGGTCTTAGAAACTAAACTGACATGACAAGGAGATGGCCGATCGATATAGGTGCGGCCTCGACTCAAACTCAAACTGATAAGATGATGACCGATCGATATAGGTGCGGTCCCAGAAACTGAACTGACATGATAAGGAGATGGCCGATCGATATAGGTGCGGCCCAAACTCAAACTCAAACTGATAAGATGATGACCGATTGATGTAGGTGCAGTCCCAGAAACTGAACTGAACATGAAAGTGATAGGAACTTGGCCGATCGATATAGGTGCGGCCCCGACTCAAACTCAAACTGATAAGATGATGACCGATTGATATAGGTGCGGTCCCGACTCGAAAACTCAAACTGATAGGAAGATGGCCGATCGATATAGGTGCGACCCCGACTCAGACTCACACGGCGAATGACCGATCGATATAGGTGCGGTCCCGACTCGAAAACTCAAACTGATAGGAAGATGGTCGATCGATATAGGTGCAACCTCGACTCAAACTCAAACTGATAAGATGATGACCGGTCGATATAGGTGCGGTCCCAGAAACTGAACTGACATGACAAGGAGATGGCTGATCGATATAGGTGCGGCCCCGACTCAAACTCAAGCTGATAAGATGATGACCGATTGATATAGGTGCGGTCCTAGAAACTAAACTGACATGACAAGGAAATTGCCGATCGATATAGGTGCGGCCTCGACTCAAACTCAAACTGATAAGATGATGACCGATCGATATAGGTGTGGTCCCAGAAACTGAACTGACATGATAAGGAAATGGCCGATCGATATAGGTGCGGCCCAAACTCAAACTCAAACTGATAAGATGATGACTGATTGATGTAGGTGCAGTCCCAGAAACTGAACTGAACATGAAAGTGATAGGAACTTGGCCGATCGATATAGGTGCGGCCCCGACTCAAACTCAAACTGATAAGATGATGACCGATTGATATAGGTGCGGTCCCGACTCGAAAACTCAAACTGATAGGAAGATGGCCGATCGATATAGGTGCAGCCCCGACTCAAACTCAAACTGATAAGATGATAACCGATCGATATAGGTGCGGTCCCAGAAACTGAACTGACATGATAAGGAGATGGCTGATCGATATAGGTGCGACCCCGACTCAAACTCAAGCTGATAAGATGATGACTGATTGATATAGGTGCGGTCCCGACTCGAACTGAACATGAAAGTGATAGGAACTTGGTCGATCGATATAGGTACGACCCTGACTCAAACTCAAACTGATAAGATGATGACCGATCGATATAGGTGCGGTCCTAGAAACTGAACTGACATGACAAGGAGATGGTCGATTGATATAGGTGCAGCCCCGACTCAAACTCAAATTGATATGATGATGACCGATTGATATAGGTGCGGTCCTAGAAATTGAACTGACATGACAAGGAGATGGTCGATCGATATAGGTGCGGCCCTGACTCAAACTGAACTAACATGATGATGATCGATCGATATAGGTACGGCCCCGACTCAAACTCAAACTAACACGACGATGACCGATCGATATAGGTGCGATCCCAGAAACTGAACTGACATGACAAAGAGATGGCCGATCAATATAGGTGCGGCCCCGACTCAAACTCAAGCTGGTAAGATGATGACCGATTGATATAGGTGCGGTCCCAACTCGAACTGAACATGAAAGTGATAGGAACTTGGCCGATCAATATAGGTGCGACCCCGACTCAAACTCAAACTGATAAGATGATGACCGATCGATATAGGTGAGGTCCTAGAAACTGAACTGACATGACAAGGAGATGGCCGATCGATATAGGTGCGGCCCCAACTCAAATTGAACTAACATGATGATGATCGATCGATATAGGTGCGGTCCCACAGGTTAGTTAATCTATTATAAAAAAATAAAATAAAAACAAATAAAAAAGTTATGTTACTGTAGACCCCATTTGGGGCTCAGTTACCTGCAGTTTATTTTTCCAAGTGCTAGGGTTGGAGTCAGCCACGTGTCGACTCCTAAGAGGTTTTCAGAGAATTAGATTAGTGGAATTGAGGAGCGAGTGAGAGTTCAACACTTGTCGAAGGAATATGGACAAAAAACTGCAAGTCGTTAGCTAGAGGTGGTGCTTCTATTACTGGCAGAGAGAAAAAGAGGAGGAGGGCGTTTTCTGTTACAGAGGATGGTGTTTTTTTAGAGAGGTTCGGAGATATTTTGAAGGAGGGATTTGTTAGCTGGGGGAGCAGGAGGTTCTCTGGGGGAGCTGCAGGAGAGGTGCTTTTTGGTTATTGGCAAAGAGAGAGGAGTTTTCTGGGAGAGGGAGAAGATTTTCAGGAGGATGGAGGGATATTCTGAGAGGGTATGGTTTTAGCTTGTGCGATAGGCTAGAGGTAGCGAGAGGTCCTTGAGCTTTAGGTAGAGTATTGGTTTGAGAGCTAGGAGCAACAAGCTAGAGGAGGTAGTGGTGCTTTTGGCTGCTATTTTTCTGGCAGAGAGATTTGGAGAACATATGAGGTTTTTGAGAGCTATTGGGAGGGACAAGAAAGCAGGGAGAAGGAGATAACAGGAAAAGAGAGTGGTTGCAGGTGAGTTGGAGGTGAGTTTCACGTTTACTTTGATTCATATATATCTCTTCTCTTTCGCATTTTGGGTTGCTTTGCATTGTTTGTCAATTTGGGGTTGGATAATATGGATTATATACTGAATTTTGTTGATTTATGGGTCATGTTTATACTGTATTGTTGTTGTTCTTGTGGCTTGGCTTGAAGCTAGTGGAACTCTGTTCCTCATACTCTGTGTAAACCTAGCTCAAGGTTCCCCTACTCGTATAGGCCCATGGATGTCACCTGAAATGAGGCTTTATACATGCATGTTCTACTTGATTCCTAATTCATCATTCCCTCATTTTTTTGGCTCTTTTTCTCCCATTTCTATTCCTTTGTTGTTGGTGGGTTTGCGATGTTGAGTATCAGAGACGAAGGCATTGTTTCTGGGGTGGTTCGAACCATTGAAGGGATGGATTGAAGCAGAAGAGACCGGAAAGAGAGAGAGAGATGAGCAACGCCGCCCAGATTCCGACGAGCTTCGGGTAAGAGCTCAGAGCTTGCCTCCGGGGCAAGCTCGTCAAAACCTACGCTCAGTTCAGAGAGTCAAGCTGTGAAAATTGCCCTTTCTTTAAGATGGATGAAGACCATGAGCGTGTTGTCGACTGCACTACTCCTAATTTTAATGGGATAATTTCGCTGATGGATCCAAGCAAAAGTTGGGTTGCTCGGTAGCTGTGAATCTGAAGATTTGTTCCTGGATGTTACTGTTGGTTTGAGATAAAATCATATATATTTATTCTATATCAATTCATTAGAGTACAGGTGTATATATAGACAGAAGAAAATGCTATACATGTACTACATGGATTACGACTACAATTGCTGAGGGATTGCAGTGACTGATTGCAGTGATTGATTTTTCTCCTTTAATGGTTCAGAGAACAGCTCACGCCAACACTCCCCCTCAAGTTGGTACGTAAATATCAATAAGTCCCAACTTGTCTAGTGAGTGATGGAATATTTTACTGCTCACAGCTTTTGTAAGAATATCGGCCAATTGGTCTTCGGATTTCACAAAAGGGAATTGGATAATCTTTGCATCAAGATTTTGTTTAATAAAGTGTCGATCTACTTCTACGTGCTTAGTCCGATCATGCTGAATGGGATTATGGGAGATGTCAATTGCTGCTTTATTATCACAAAACAACTTCATCTCGGAGTCAGGGGCAAAACCAATCTCCGTTAGAAGTCTCCTAAGCCACAATAACTCACATAGCCCTTTAGCCATTCCACGAAACTCAGCTTCCGCACTGGATAGAGCGACCACCTTCTGTTTTTTGCTTCTCCAAGTAACCAAGTTTCCTCCAACAAAAGTGAAGTAGCCTGAGGTGGATTTCCTATCCATGATGTTCCTTGCCCAATCTGCGTCTGTATATCCTTCTACTCTTAGGTGATCATTTTTTGAGAACATAAGTCCCTTTCCAGGGGACGACTTCAAATATCTCAAAATCTGCATAACAGCACTCATATGATCTTCACTTGGACAATGCATAAACTGGCTTACCACACTTACTGCATAAGCAATATCCGGCCGTGTGTGAGAAAGATAAATAAGCTTGCCTACCAGTCTTTGATACCTTCCTTTGTCTGTTGGTACTTGATTGGGATATTCTCCAAGTTTGTGATTTGGAATTATTGGAGTTTCTATAGGCTTACAATCAAGTAATCCAACCTCTGTTAATAGGTCTAAAATATATTTTCTCTGAGACAGGAATATACCTCGCTTTGATCTAGCAACTTCAATTCCCAGAAAGTATTTTAGTCCTCCTAGGTTCTTCATTTCAAACTTAGATGCCAACTGCTCTTGAAGTCTCGCTATCTCCTCTGAATCGTCTCCTGTGATGATCATATTGTCTACATAGATTATCAGAGCAGTCAGTTTGCCCTGTCTATGCTTTAGGAACAAAGTGTGATCAGAGTTACTTTGCTGGAATCCATACTTTTTCATTGTCGTACTGAATCTCCCAAACCAAGCTCGAGGTGATTGTTTCAACCCGTATAGAGTTCTTTGTAATTTGCAAACAATGTTGCCTTCTGTGTTGGCTACATATCCTGAGGGAATGTCCATATATATATCTTCTTCTAGATCACCATGTAAAAACGCATTCTTTACATCGAACTGATGCAGGGGCCAATCCAGATTTGCTGCAAGTGACAACAATACTCTCACCGTATTTAGTTTGGCAACAGGTGAGAATGTTTCCTGATAGTCAACTCCGTATGTCTGCGTGAATCCCTTTGCTACAAGTCTCGCCTTGTAACGCTCAATTGTTCCATCTACCTTGTATTTGATAGAAAACACCCACTTGCACCCCACTGTTTTCTGTCCTTTAAGTAGATTGACAAGAATCCAGGTCTTATTTTTCAATAGTGCCTCCATCTCCTCCTTCATAGCCTGGACCCACCTCGGGTCTTTCATTGCTTCTTCAACGCTTGTAGGAACCTGACACGAGGAGAGTGCATCTGCGAAAGTCTTTAGAGGTTCAGGAAGCGTCTTTGTGGATACATAGTTGGCAATCGGGTATTTCAACCTCCGGTCTTCTATGTTAGGAGAGTATCTATCTGGTGGCTTGCCTCGATTATGCCTGTATGGTAACTCATAGCCCACATGAGCATCATTAGTTAACACAGGTGTACTCAGAGTGTTCAGGGAACTTACCTCAGGAATATTCTCAGGAGATGGGTCTGTGGATACTGTGGGATGAGGGGGTACTATCGACTGCTGTGGCTGTTGTTCTTCAGTTACTAATGGTAAAACACCAGGTTCTGTGTCAACATCAGGTTCTGTATTGGATACAGAAACAACAGGCTTAACATCAAGTTCTGTATTAGATACAGAAACAACAGGCTCCCAATCAAACCTCAGCCAATTCAACTCTTTATTTTGAGGCGCCCCCTGAAGAGTAGAAGTGGATGTGGTCGGAGAGTAGAAAGTCTCTGATTCCAAGAAGGTGACATCCATCGTCACATAGGTGCGATGATTAGATGGATCATAACAGCGATATCCCTTTTGATGTAGGCCATACCCCAAAAAAAGACACCGAACTGCACAAGGATCGAGTTTAGTGCGTTGATTCTTGTGTAAATGAACGAAGGCAACACAGCCAAATACTTGAGGCGGAAGCATTAAGGCAGTAGGTAGAGAGATGACAGTGGATAGAGCCTGGAGAGGAGTCTTGAACTTAAGAACCTTAGAAGGCATCCGATTAATAAGGTACATGAGCACCAAGAAGAATAGCCCGAGCAGTCTCTAAAATATGCCGATTTTTCCTTTCGGCAATTCCGTTTTGTTGTGGTGTTTGAGGACAGGTAGTTTCATGAATCAAGCCATGGTGACTGAAATAATTTTTGAAGTCACGATGCATATACTCTCCACCATTATCGGATCGAAGTATGCGAATTGTAGCAGAATACTGAGTTTTAACCATCTCATGCAATGAGCAAAAAACAGAGAAAACTTCATCCTTATTCTTCATTAGATACAACCATGTCATACGAGTGCAATCATCCACAAAAATCACAAACCATCGAACCCCAGATATAGTGGATTTGGGAGATGGACCCCACACATCAGAGTGAATCAATTCAAAAGGCATCTGACTCTTATTAAAACACAAAGGATAACTAACACGATGACTTTTAGCTAAGATGCATGTCTCGCATTTAAAATCCAAATTCGACAAACCCGAAAATAAAGCAGGAAATACAAGTTTCAAATATCCAAATGAAGGATGTCCTAACCGACGATGCCACAACAAAATGTTCGCCTTATTTCGATCACTAGAGCTTCTCGTATGGTTAGCTCGATTGATGCCAAAATCTTCCATATAGTAGAGCCCCCCCTTTTTAGTACCACGCCCAATTATCTCCTTGGTGAGAATATCCTGAAGAAGACAAAAGGTTGGATAAATTAGAACGATACAATTTAACTCCTTTGTGACTTGGCTCACTGACAATAATTTATGAGACAATGAGGGTACAAAAAGGGTATTGGTTAAGGAGAGAGCTGGTGATATCATCACTGTACTAGCCCCTTTTACCAAAGAGATGTCCCCATTAGCATTAGCAATGCTAGTACGCCGAGGAGAGGATCGTTCAGAAAAATCACTTGCATCATACGTCATGTGGTCTGTTGCCCCTGAATCAAGAATCCAACCATCATATGATTCAATGGTATTGGTCCTGAGAAAACTCATACCTGTATCCAAATCGACTGTTGTTGTCGGAATAAGTGACAATTGGGATTCAGCCGAGGCTATCGCGGCCTTGCCCATGCCATTAGCTGTATTTTTGCTGGCTCCACCATCATTCCCATTCCCATCTCGTCGCCTCTTGGCTTGTAATTCATGCCACCAATCTAGGTAGCCATGTAGTTTGAAGCATGTGTCTCGAGTATGCTTCGAATTTCCACAATGAGAGCATTTCATGTCATTGGATGGGCCATTTGACTTAGAAACGGAGTTGAATTTTCCATTCAATGACAGAGAGTTGGCTGCAGTGGAGGGCCCTTGTTTGAGGCTTCGTGAAGCCAACACTGCTCCAGCCGCCTCTTCTCCATTATTGGTTGTCATCACCGCCTGACGCACAGCTTCTCTACGAACATGGGCATATGCCTGTTCCACTGTGGGAAATGGCTTAAGCTGCAACACATCACTTCTAATATTATCAAGTTTATCATCCAAACCATCAAGAAAAGTATATACCCGATCCTCCTGCAGCATATTGTTAAAATATTGGATATCTGCTGGACATTGCATTGGATTGGGACGACGGAAATCAATCTCCCGCCATAGACCTTGGAGATCATTGTAGTATTTTTCCAGAGAGCCACTACCCTGCCTGAGTCGCGCCACTCGCCGCTGAAGTTCATAAACTTGGGTTGCATCACTTCCATCGAAGTAAGTGGTTGCAATTGCATCCCAAACTTGCTTTGCCGTTGGAAACCGAATGAAGTTGCCAATAAGGGATGGATCCATCGAACCAATCAGCCATCCTTTCACAGTTGCATTCTCAGTCCGCCACCTACGGAAGGAAAGGTCGGTTGTTAATGGTTGAGGAAGGTCGTCGTTGATGTAGCCGAGTTTATCCTTGCCCGCGACATACATCTCTACGACTTGTGACCAGAGGGCGTAATTCGTGCCATCTAGTCTGATGCCAATCGGGGCAATTGCTGAGTCGGTGGCTGGAATAGACGCCGGAGCTTTACTCAAAACTTCTGTCATCCTTGCCGTTAGTTTAGACAGTACAGATGGCGGGATTGAAGATTCACCTGAGTGCTCACCCGAGTGAGGATCTGTATCTACCATGTGAAAAGAGTTTGGGCTCTGTTTTTAAGAAATTTGGTTGAACGGAGGGTAGAGGATCGAATTCTGCTCTGATACCATGTTGGTCTGAGATAAAATCATATATATTTATTCTATATCAATTCATTAGAGTACAGGTGTATATATAGACAGAAGAAAATGCTATACATGGACTATATGGATTACGACTACAATTGCTGAGGGATTGCAGTGATTGATTTTTCTCCTTTAATGGTTCAGAGAACAGCTCACGCCAACAGTTACACCCTTGCTGTTGCAGAGGCACTTCCAGAGGACTTGCAGAATTTATGCGAAGCAAGCAAAGCTGCCCTCGAACGACACCGGTCGCTTGCCGCCAGCGGTGAAACGCCTCCGCCATTACCGGGACGCCAAGCAACCATTGAAGCTCCTTCACTTTCCCTCTTCCACTGATGGCTAGTGGGAAACTTACTAATGCACACAACATATGTGTCCAATCCGGGTGCATTGGCATGTGAAGACCAACTACGTACAAGGAGTATTGGCGTGTGAAGATTGTCATTACCATTTTCATCTACAAAATGAACTACACTCAGTGGACACTCCTGCAGCATCCAAATCTCAACAATGTCACCCTAGTTTACAGCTCTGTGCACAAGCCGCTAGTCCCATACATATCCATTAATGACACTGGGGTGGGTGTTTCCGCATAAATTTTATTTCAATGGGGATAAGTGCATGATGCCAGCTCCAGATTCATGTCAATCCAATTTCTTATTCCACTCTGCCTGTGTCTGTGCTATTGATACCGCTACTCATCAGCTGATCATACCACTTGATACGTTAACAACCAGAGAGGGTAACTTTGATCTAGTGGGCAACAATTTCCGTCTTTTTTATCCGTGATGGAATGAAATTCCTAGGTATGGGCCATGTTCTGAAGCCTAATCCTAAGTCGTACATCCAGGAGAACTGGAGGATTGTTGATTTCTTCTCTCATCACCCAGAAAGCCTGCACATGTTCTCATTCATCTTCGATGATGTAGGTATTCCACAAGATTACAAGCACATGGAAGGATCTGGTGTGAACACCTATACTCTGATCAACAAGGCTGGAAAAGCACATTATGTGAAATTTCACTGGAAACCCAATTGTGGGGTTAAGTGTCTGTTGGAAGAAGATGCAATCAGGATTGGAGGAAGCAACCATAGCCAGGCCAATCAGGATCTCTAGGAATCCATTGCAGCTGGGAACTATCCCGAGTGAAAACTTTTCATCCAAACAATTGATCCTGATCATGAAGACAAATTTGACTTTGACCCACTTGATGTCACCAAGACCTGGCGCTCTAACCATACCCCTAGTACCATCTTTTCTTTAAAATACCCACTCATCCGTTTCTTTCACTATCTCCCATTCAAACTTGTCTTCCTTGACTCATCATCATGCACCGACAGTCCCAAATATTCAGAATGGTGAAGGCGTCAATGGCGGCAAACTTCTCTGAATACAAAGCAGGGTCTCATTTCACTCCTCTATGAGCCTGAAGATGCTCTCTACAGGCAGCACTGGCACGTTTGTGGCGAAACCTTTTTTCCATCTACCCATAGTCACGACGTGGATTGACTGGAACACGGTGGCGGCCTCTATGTTGACGAGTTTGGGCAGTGGTAGAAGTGAACAGGACCACGATTTGGACATACCCACATGCTATAAGGGCGTTTGTTTCGCTACTTCGAGACGGGAAAGGTAGAGAGAAGGAAGAGGCTGCGACGTCACTATATGCTATCTGTTCGTTCCCAGATAATAGGCGAAGGGCTGTCGGTGCTGCTTTATTGTTTGCTGCACCAGCAATTGGTTTTGCATGGTGGTGGCGGAGGAAGCCACAAGAGCAGTTCTTTGATGTACCTGCTGAAGAGGATCCAGAAGTCCACCTGGGACAACTCAAGAGGTTTTCTCTGCGAGAATTACAAGTTGCAACAGATGGTTCATTAGTGGCAGTGAAGAGACTTAAAGAAGAACGCACTCTGGGTTGAAGATGTCGTCCCTATACCCCTTGGAAGAGGTGCATGGCAAGGATTCCTAAAAAGCAAGCTAAGTTGTTGTCTGACTTCTTATACCATTTGATCAGATAAAGAGTGTTATTGAGCAAAGCTGCTGCAGGGAACGGAGAGCTACTGTGCCCGGTCATTTGCAAAGGCTTTTGAAGTCATTCTGTATGCCCTGACAGAGGACGCGAGCTTGAATCTAATATCTTTTGTGACTGAGTTTAGGAACCACCATCTTCAAAGGGAGGATCAATGTCGAACCAATGTGATAAAGAGACGCATTATCAACGTTTTGGACGAGGCCTCCACTTCATCTTTCACTTTGCGTGATCCACATGCGTCTTCTTCCTTCACTGCCCTAGTTATTACTGTTCTGGTGGTCATTATCGTCATCTCCAGCGTGCTTCACAGCTAGCTCATCTCTGACGCTGTGGTCTCCATCTCTGACCTGAAGCGATCCGTGTTGATGAAGAGAAGAAACCCATTGATGAATCTCGGATACTTGGGGTCCTCATGGTAAGTTTTTTAAAAGTTCTTAAAAGTTATAAGAATAGAACAAAAGGTTATGGACGTGCTAGGGCCTAGCTTTTGGGATGTATGGAATTCTTCAGGGCAAGCGATGTCTTCAGAACTGTTGGAACTTGAAAGACTAGAAGCTATTGGTGAGATATTGAAGTTAAATCCAAGTTACAAAGCCTCGCCGGATTATAAACCGTTGTTGAAAGAAGCCAGAGTTCCCATCTCTGTGAAAGAATATCCTGGGTACAATTTCATTGGCTTAATATTTGGGCCTGGGGGTGATACTCTAAAGCGTCTAGAAAAGGAGACTGGAGCTAAGGTACAAGTATATGGTACCAAAACGGATACAAGACAAAAGGTTGAAATTACTCCATCTGATGGAATCCAGGCTACTCATGAAGAATTCTATCTTCATATATCAGCCGAGACATTTGAGACAGTTGATGCTGCAGTCGCGCTGATTGAATTGCTAGTCACTCCAGTTTCAGGAAATCCAGCTGTTGTTTCCACCACACCAACTTCAGTTTCTGGGGCTAATGTGAATGTTCATAATCAAAGCCATAAGTGGTTTGATGGGATTGATTGGAAGAGGATGGCAGATTCTGAGGGAGCACCCAGTCAAACCTCATTGGCAAAAGCCTTGCATGCCCACCATTAAGCCACGTTCCTTTCTTTTGTTTATTTATTTATTTTTATTTCTTCATCTTTTATTTTTAAAATAGATTCCTAAACTCTAGTTTGCAAATAATTTTTCAAATTCCTTTTTTTCAAATAATTACATCTCTTTAATTTTTCATCCTTAGTTTTTTTGTTTATGTTCCAAAAATCCGCTTTTCAATAAAATTTGGCCACCATTTTCTTTTCGGCAAGTCACTTTCGAATTTTTCATCATTTTAAAGTGTTTTAAAATAAACATGAATTTAAATTCCGTAATTCCGAATAATGGAATTTATGGAATTAATTCATGCAAAAATAAATGGGCTTTGATGGGGGCCCCACATAAGTGACTTTATAATTGATTGATTGATTGATTGATTGATTTAATTGGCCCGCATGATTGATTTTATTCTACTCTATAACATGCTCGAAATTATTTCTTAATTGTGCACTAACCTCGCTTTTTGATAGCATATTGTGGCTTATCGCTCAGGTACGCATCTACTCCCTTTCTGGTATTTCTATATGCTTGCTTTGATTCTCATACGTGCATGATAGTTCCGGGTATTCATTGTTTTCCTCATCAATTGCCACGTCAGCTTCATTTTATTAGTAGAGACTCGTTTCTAGGGACTTAGAGGGGTGCTACGGTCTTTACCGTACCTTCCCGATAAGTAACCTGACCCCAAAACTCGATCCAATTTTTCGTAGACCAACCTTTTCCAAAACAAAGAGTCACACTTAGGGTTTTCTTTCTTATTTTGTTTACCCTTTTAAAAATAAAACAAAAATAAGTGGCGACTCCAAGTCATTTCAAATAATAAATAAAATCATTTTTCAAAATAAAAAATCGAGCTCGCCATCGAGTAGGAAACGCATGAGCCGAAATGCGGGGGTCCACAGTTACCATATAACATGTTAATCTATTAAAAATACAAATAAAAAAATTCACTGAATTTTGAAATTGACAAAAAATAATTTCCTATATGAAACTTATGTTTCCATATACTTTGATAGGGATAGTGAGGTCACTCATATTTCTACTATTTATTTAAGATAAACCTATATTTCACAGGGATAAAACAAGTACTAAAACTAGTTAGTTAAAATAAAATAAAAAATTATAATTATTAGCTTAGGCATATATGGTAATTTATAAGTAGGAATTATAAAACAAAGCGAATGATAGAATAAAAAATTATTAACATAAAAATAAGCAAAGCAAGATGATGTTAACATCACCATTTGGAGTTGCAAAATTGATCTAGTTTAATTTCCTCCAATACTCCAAGTTTTATAATATTCTAATAATTTTCACAATAATTTTTTTATAATCATAGTACTACCAATTGTAAAGACAAGACTCACTCTCTTAAAAACTTATAGGCATTATGTTTATAACTTCTCTAAATAAATATCTCATTTTTCATTCACCCAACATGCATCCCACACATCCATTACATGCACCCTACACATCCATCAATATCATTATGTTTCTATAAAAAAAAAATCTCCTTTTTCACCCAATCATGATATTATTGCCCATTTATGAATTCACACTACAATAAACTAGAATATTATTAAGAGAAAAAAAATTGTATATGTAGGACAACCCAAGATAAGTTTTTCTTTGCAATGTAATTAAACATATAACAAACCAACTTTCAAAACCTTCATAAACATCCGTTTTTACTTAAAAAGGAAGTTAGTAAACCAAAAGGCATGGTGGAGAGTTTGAACGGTCATCCACCCCTCGCCTATTTTGCATGCCTTCCATGCTATGGTTGACAATCTTATATTTATTTATTTTGTTTAGTATGTGTCATGAGTAATAGATGGCCCCGAACCATTTGTACAACCAACCATTCCTCGCTTTGATGGTCACTATGACCATTGGAGCATTTTGATGGAGAATATTCTCATGTCCAAAGAGTATTGGATAAAAAGATGAACCAGTTGGTGGTGTTGCAGTGACAGAGAGGTAGAAAGCTAAATTAGTGTTAGGGTGAATTCACAATATTCCAACAAATACCAGGATTTTTCTATTATTTCTTTGTGTAAAATTAATTTCTACTATTTCTTTGTGTAAAATTAAATAGGTAATAGAAACTAGTAGCAATAAATAAATAAACTTATGCAACGAAAAAATAAATCAGACACCAGAATTTTTACGTGGAAAACCCCCAATACGAAGGGAAAAACCACGAGACCTAGTTCATTTTAAACTTCCACTATCAACAATAATGGGTTACACCTGTCTTCTTTAGAATAATCTCTAGATGCTACCAAATACATTAAGAGCACATATATCATTGGATTATATAATTTCTCTTGGCAAAAGAAATAAAGAAAATTTGGAGAAAGAATACCCAAAAACATTGTTACTGTTCATAGGCAGTAACACCAATTCCTGAGCTCAAAATCTGATCTCAACTGTTCAGATTGTAGCTACTTGAGTTTCGAACCTCTCCTCCAAATTTCAACTTGATCAAATCACAGATGAAGTGGGATCAACTCTTTGATGAAATCTGGGCAATAAGATGTGTTTTTCCTTTCTCTCTTCTCTTCTCTCTATTTTTCTTTTCCCAATCTCCCCTTTTTTTTCTTCTTTTTTTTCTTTAATGTAAGTGACTTGGGCCCAAAGCATATGGGGCCCACTCCCTCACATACGAGGGAGCCCAACAATTAGTAGCATTGAAGTTGAAGGATACCTCCAAGCTATTTACAGATCAATCTTGAATACAATTCTTTGCGAAGATACCTCTAAGCATATCAGGGATTTAATGAGAAGGAAGTATCAAAGGAACGCGAGGTCAAAATGGGTACAACTTAAAGCACTTTGTGAGGAGTTCACTGCTTTGCACATGAAGTTGGGAGAATCAATTGATGATTTCTTCTCAATGATCAGACAATGGCAATTGTCAATTAGATGCAGACTCATGAGGACAAGGAGAATGTTTTGGTTGTAGAAAAGATTCTTTGGTATGACAATTAATTATGTTGTTTGTTCAATTGAGGAGTCCAAAGATCTTGATGAAAACTCCCTCAATGAACTGCAAAATTCCTAACAGGTCCATGAATGAAAACTTATCAAGCAAGATCAAGAAGAACAAGAAGCTCTAAGCAACAACACTCTCAACAATCAAACAAGGAAGATTAAGGAAAAGCTGGTGGCAAAGGAAACAAAATGGTGGACAACCACACTTTCAAAGATGAAGAAGCATCTCTTCTGATGGTGTGTCATGCAAAGGAGGAAACCCACCAAAATATGTGGTATTTGGATGCAGGCTGTAGCAATCACATGAGTGGAGACAAGCAACATTCTCTTATTTGGATTAATCTTATCATGATACGGTGAAGTATAGAGATGACTCCACAGTCTCTATTAAAGGAAAAAAGAAGAGTCACCATCAAAATCAAAGGAAGTTCTATCCAAACTATCTCTAATGTGCTTTATGTTCTAGAATTAAAGATTAATTTACTCATTGTGGGTTAGCTACAAGAAAAGGGATATAAGTTCTTTTATCAAAGATGGAGTCTGTCAAATACAAAATGAAAAATTGGGCTTGATTGCTCAAGTCAATATGACGATGAATCGAATGTTCCCACTTTATCTCCACAATACTACTCATACATGCATCTTAACAAAATTGAAGAAGGAGGCATGGCTTTGGCTTTGGCTTTGGTGGTTTGAAAACTCTACAACAAAAGAAGATGGTAGATGGTCCCTCTTGTGTGTGTGGAGAGTGTGTTGTTAGCAAACAACAACGTGATCCTTTTCCTAACAGAAAATCGTGGAGAGCAAAGAAGGCGTTGGAGCTAATCCATTCAGATATCTGTGGGCCAATAACTCCTACATCTAATGGAGGTAAATGATACTTTATTACCTTCATTGACATTTATTGCTGAAGAACATGGATATATTTTTTTACAGAAGAAATCTGAAGATTTTATGACTTTCAAAAACTTTATAGTACTAGTTGAGAAAGAAGTAGGAAGTTTAAAACCGATAATGGAGAATCATGGTATCAAACATCAGCTAACAAACATCCTATACACCTCAACAAAATGGTTCATGTGAGAGAAAGAATCGCATAATTCTAAACATGGTGTGAAGTTTTTTGACAAGGAGTGGAGTTCCAAGAAGTATTTGGTCAGAAGCTATCGACTAGAGCATTCATATTTTGAATAGAAGTCCCAATAACATTTAGAATTAACATACGATATTCCGATGATTTCCATTTTCAAATTAATTGTTACTATATTTTTTAAGGTAATAAAATTGATTTTAATGCAATTTGAAGTATTAACATTCTTTATGAACTCCATATGAACATTAAAAACAAAATTGAAAAAGGAGAGTAAATTATCTAACTCATTTATTTTACATATTTTGTGTACTTTTTACTTCTCTAAAAGATAAGACATCTGAAAGTATTTTTACATATTTTGTATACATTTTACTTCCCCAAAAGATGAATGTGAGAATTCAAATTTGATTCAAAGGTATTCAAAAATCCAAATTTAGAAATCTAACATTTCATTTTTTTTTTCTTGATAAAAATGTTATTATTATTATTATTATTATTATTATTATTATTATATTTGTAAAAATAATATCAATTGATCTGTTAAGAATTCGGTTTATGTTCCATAGGTACGCTTTCCCAACCTTAAACACCCATTTGTCTTTGTAAAAGTGTTTGGATCGCAAAAATTCTCTAACTACCTCTGCTTCGTGGTCCTCTAGGTGCCCTTTCCCAACCTCCCACCCATTTGTCTTGGTAAACTGGTTTGTGCTGCAAACCTTCTCTTCCTCTACCTCGTCCACATTGTCCCTTGAATTGAGCAAAAGTTTCTGCCCAGCTAGCGTTTCCTCCATGATCATCACCTCCTTTTATATCCACTGATGAACATGAATCTAACTACTGTAAGTAGTGGAGTTTCTTCCTGGTGTCCCAAAACATCAATACAAATTATAGTTTTAAAGACGTTCAATAATACTAAAATTAACAACATAATTAATGCTACTAAATTGCAATTAACTTATAACAATCATTATAATTAATTTGAGATGGATAATGATTATTTATACTCTTAGTTTCCTCCAATACTTCAACTTAGATAATAATTATGATAATAAATGTTTCCACCTAATGCACCTAAAAATCTGGTTAAATAAAAACCTCACTATGTTCCAAATATATATCAACTAGTATTATAGTGTTTATAACTTTATCATTTCTATTTAATTTCCTCCTATACTTCAATCCTTAATCAATTATATTAATAATGAACCTGTTGAATTGAATTACCCAATAAACATATCAAATAAATGAGTCAAATAGTTGTAGTCAAATAAATGACTCAGTCTAAGCCTCTAATTATAGAAATATTGAAAAAGACTCAAATAAATGATTAAAAAATTAGTATTATTGACTCACCCATTACTCTCTTAAATTTAATAAAATCAATGTTTTATTTCATAATAGTTGTAGTCAACCCAAAATTACAAAAAAGACAACTATAATTGATAGTAAGCCAAGTTATCATCCTTGGAAACAACATAAATGTGACTCAAGTGTTTTGTTGCTTATATTAAACCAATCTCTTGTTCTAGAAGGTTATAAAAACTAATCTAATCATCAACAATTATGAATCTAAGATCAACGAGCAGAGGACTTTAGGTTTAAGAGGAAACTAAAAATGAAGAAAACTCTAGAGAAGGTTGTAATTTGAAGCTAAGAACTATAGAAAAGGCCTAGACATCAAATCTCAACTCTAGATCAAGGCCAAGTTGAAATTACTCTAATCAAGTTATAGATTTCAATTCACAAACCACGTTCATATCTCAACTCTAGATTAGGGCCAAATTGAAATTACTCTAATCAAGTTACAAATTTCAATTCAAAAATCATGTTTAACATTAAAATTTAAGTATAAAACTCTTACTAAATTATTCTATTTATGTGTTAGCTCAATTCAATCATTTATGCACTAATTCATCTTTTGAGATTCCTCATTAATTGCATGTATGACCGATTAAACTAATCATCCGCTGATCAAGGGACGACCAATCATTAATGGAACCAACTAACCATTGATTTTCTTTCTATTTAGAGAGAACTACTAGAGAGAATCTTAATACAAAAAAATAGATTATAAATAAAAGTTCAAAATGCATTGATGTCACTAATCTACGCAACCTCTAAAAATATCTTCTTCTACCTTGCTTTTTTCTCCAGAAAAACAAAGCATTAGGCATGTCTTAGAAGATCTCTCCTCAAAAAGCAAGTTTAATTTGTTGATAAGAAAATGAAAGAAAATAAATTTGAGATAAAAGTAAGAAGGGAAATGCAAATTCCCTTGGTAGCCCCAAGGTTAAAATTACAAATTGTCCTCAAAACTCTTAATTTTAGTCATTCGGTAAAAACAAACAATTCATTGTTAAATTGGAAAATGATATCAAGCAACTCAAAATCAATAAAAAATCCAATCAACAGTGCATGATCTTCAACCTTTCAAAACCAACATCGATAACCATCATATAGCTGAAGCTACAAGAACCTACAATTGAAGTTAGTTAAGCACTTAAGGAGTTCTATACTAGTTGTGCAATAGTTAGAAGATCAGTTCCATATTGTAACAAACAGCAGATTAGTTTCACATAGTTAGAGGTTAGTTAGTCAGGTTAGTATAAGGCATATGTAAACTGAATACATTGGTTGGTTAATGAATGAAATTCATAAGAAATTCTTTCATCTATGAAAGTTCTTTTATGGTAGTAGAGCCACGACCATCTCTTGAATCTCCTATGAGAAAATCTCAGCTCCAGAATATTTCTTGACAACTAAATACCTTCAGTTGCATTGATGGCAACCTCAACCCAATCTTCTAGTCTACAAGCTAGAGAAACACCTATAACTTCTTCATCAAATGGTTCCATTTAGCAGATGCAAGTACTAAATCATGCACTTCCAATTAAACTAGATAGAAACAATTATATTCTCTAGGCACTCACATGGAAAAATGTGGTGTTTGCTAATGGATTTGAAGAATTAAAAGTTTGTACTCTAAAGACAACAAATTCTAGTGATTCAAATCCAAAATTCATTTTGTGATGAGGATTTGATCATATGATCATGAGTTGGATCTACTCCTGCAAATATTGCTGCAAATATTGCTACTTCACAAAACCAGAATTACAACAACAAGAATGGTGGCCGAAGTCACAATCAAAATAATCTCATTTCCAATAAAAATGGTAATGGACACAAACCAATTAGAAGCTCAAATGGTGGACCAAATCAAGGATATCAAAATAATAATACTAAACGTCCACAATGTTAGCTATGTGGAAAGTTCGGTCACACTGTCATAAGTTGTTACCATCGGTTCAAGGATTCACTACCACAAATAATTCTAATACTCTCCATAAATTTGGCAACAACAACAATACCCAAATGCACGCTATATTTGCATCCCTTTCCACTACAAATGATGAAGTCTGGTTCTTTGACACTAGGACTACGCATCACCTCACTCAAGATGTTGGTGCTCTCTCAAACATCCAGCCATACAAGGGAAAAGATCAAGTGACTGTGAGTTATGGTAAGCAAATTCCCATCCTCAATGTTGGTACAAAATATTTTCCTTCCACTCTCAAGGTCTTTCACTTAAAGAAGGTCTTTCATGTTCTTCATCTCACTACTAATCTCATTAATGTTTCCAAATTTTGTACTGACAATGATACCTTCTTTGAGTTTCATCTTAATTTTTTTCTTGTTAGGGATTAGGTTATGAAAAAAGTCTTACTCACCTTAAAAATGGCCTATACGAATTCTCTCCACAATCTGTTTCTCCACTTACTACATTTCTCACTTCTAGCTCAATCCACACATCTAAGCCTTCACATCACATGGCTGAAATTTGGCATTCCCATCTTAGTCATCCTGTTAATGCTGTTTGAAAGAATTCTTACTACTTGTAGTATTCCTTATTCATGTCATCACCAAAATGTTTGTTGCGCTTGTCAATATGCAAAAAGTCATGGATTACCTTTTGTTTTGTTTGAATCTAAAGTCTCTCACCCTCTTGTCTTGATACATATGGATCTATGGGGACTTACTCCTATTCTATCAGTAACTCCCATGGGTTAAGTGATTTGAGCTCACTAAGGGCTTAGGTCATCTAATCTAACCTAAAATAAGTCCTAATTTATTAATTAATCCAAAATATTCTCCTTCTAATTCATCAATTAACCCAATCTAGAAACCATGTTCACTTACCCTTGTGAATTCTACATAATTACCAAAATGCCCTTATGCACAAAAGTGAACCTAGAGCCAATCCAACCCTCAAAAACCATGTTAACAAGGTACATGAGTTAGAGTGAAAACCACTAGGACTTATAGGATAGTATTGGCTCCCTTAGAATCCAATTCTAAAGTTAATTCAATATCTCACTACATAGAATCAACTACACTTCAATACCTTATATAAATAACAACAAGATACTAAGTGCTCAGGTCTGTAACCTACTATGCATTGCGTTCAATCTCCCAATGAATTGGTGTTTATAATCTAACAAGGTGAAAACTATCAATCTTTCAAAACTACCTCTATTATCCTTGAGCTACAAATCCCCTTATTGTGTGTTTAATTGACATATTTGAACTCTTCAAGAGCTTATGTCAAGTTCCACTAAAGAAACTACTATAACCATAGTTTATATGAACACACCTCTTTAGCATTACCCAAAGGGACACTATGTCTCAATCCCATGAGATATAATGATGTCTCTATTGAAAATACGTATTGCAAAGGAGAGGAATGTACTTGGATAGCATAAATAATTTATAAGGTGTTTTTGAAAGGCTAGAATGGGCTAAAAACAAGCATAATGACAAATAATAATGATGGTGAATCCTAATACACATGTTATGTGCACAATTCAAATGAATTAGCAAAGACAGAACAAAATTATATGACAAGGAAAATCTAAACTTTAAAATGTACATCATGTATACAATCACAAAAGCAAGTCCTCAAGGACTATCACGAGTTAGGTTAGGCATCAAATTGGTATTCTTCCAATTGATAAGACACAAAACCTTATTGACCTAAATAGATAAGAGCATCCTTTATCAACATATGTATCAACCCATCTTTATTTCAACCTCTCAACCTAACTTTTGCTAATCCCTAACAAATAAAAACCTTGTCTATCTTGTATGTGGTTTGCTTCATTTTTTTGTACTATTCCATTAATATGTTTGCATCAAAGGTTCCACCTACACAAGAAATATAATCCCAAAACAACAAAACAAACCAAAATAAGTTAACATCATCAATGATCCTATACAATGGTGGCATCTCCAACAATATTCTTGTTATCAACAACAACAGAAAAAATGGTATTCTCAATAACTAAGGTGGCATCAGCCTAAAAAATAAGCTATTTCCCATTATCAGTGGACTTGGAAACTCTAGTAGCAATAGCATATGTAAAACCTACTACATCCATAACAGCTTCTTCATCAACGGTACCAACCAAAATATGAGCATCAAACGCTACAATACAATCCTTTTCATCATATCAATAAAAACTACATTTATATCTCTAATGGTCTCTTCATTCTGAACTCTTCAATCTCAGCTTCATTAGAATATAGTGTTGTAGTATGTGGCTCATATTGAGTGAAAGACATATGGAGAAAAATGGGGCAAATGTGGGAGCGACAACATTTGCAATTCAAGCTTGTATTTTTATTGTTGAGGACTAATGATAGGTTGGGGTGTAGCAAGGCCCACCCGTGGTATGGTTTAGGGGTATTTTTGGAATTTCATTACTTGAGGGTTAATATAAATACCCTTTTATGTAACCCTAATTTGAGATATAGTGAAAGTCTTCTTCCCTGTTCCCATAGACGTAGGCAATCTGTCGAACCATGTTAAATTTGTGTGTGTGTGTGTTTTTTTTTTTTTTCTCTCTCATTTTTCACCTGGAATCGTTGCACGAAAATCAACATATAATTCTCAAAATTGATCAACATTATAATGGAATGATTCGAGTTGAACTACCTATTCAAATACACATCCCCAGGTCTCTTCTGAACTTCTTATCATGGACTATCTTTGGGACTACAAATATCTTTCTTAACAAACTACAAAAAACCACAATATTTTTAATGCCCCCACAACTTTTTATCACAATTTTTTTTTTCCTTTTATCGAAGTGCTATTCTAAGGGAAATTCATTTCAAGGCTAAATATCAATTTTTTTTTCATAATAAATGAATTAAATCATGATTTTTTATTCAAATTTTATACAACTTTATAATATATACAATTTTATTATAGAAATAATTAGCAGTATTTTCGAACTCTTTGTTATGCTTTGTACTTATTATTGCTTCACTTTTGAAGTTGTTGAGACAAACCCACCAAGTGGCTTTGAAAAATAAACTCTAAAAAATATATATAATTAACTAGCAAATAAGATAAATTAATACGTGCTCATTTAGGTACATTTTTTATTTTGTATTTTTAAAAACAAAAAATAATAGTAACTTGTATAAACCAACTCTTATTTAAAAGATATGAATTTATCATATATTCTTAAAAATCACATTTAAAATTTTTAAAATTTGAGATGATAAAATTTTTTTACATTTTAATTTTTTTAAGTCATTATCTTTTTAAAATAAGTTTTTTAAGAGTTCTTATATTGAGGGTGTTTGATAAAACTTATTTTTTATTACTTAATGACTTAAATTGATTTTAAGTTAAATTATACTTAAGTTGTTAATTTAAAATTTATTCTAAATCATCAAATTGACATATTTATCCTCATAAATTATAATTAAAGCAAAGAAAGTCGAGTGATAATGGAGCTTGTGGAGTTGCAAAGGAAATTGTGGAGGTAAATAGTGTAAATAGATAAAATAAAGATATGAAGTTAAGAATAAATTAATTGATTTTACTTATTATGTAAAGTTGTTTTTTACTTTAAGTTATACATTAAGTCATTGTATCAAATTTATTTAATTTACTTAATAACTTAAATTAAGTTATTAAGTCCCTTTAAGTGATTAAGTTAATTTACCAAACACTAATGTTAGAGTTATTTATATTCTTATATTTAAAAATAAAAAATAAAAGTTTATTTAAATGATACCTTCAAAATTATTTTTTTCAATTAGGGAAACTAAGTTAATTAAGGAATCACGATATATATAAAAGGACAAGATGACAAGATGATAATTTTTCCTCTCTAATTAGTTTTCTCTGCTATCACCAGAAATGGATGTAGTGAATCTGAAGCAGGGGCATGAAGTTGACATGGTTAGAAATAAAATTGATGATCCTTGGCTTTATCACTTTCCTATATTAATAATTGATTCTCCTTGTCAGCGTCAACTTGCAAAAAAACAAAAAATTCATGTTTAGGTATGGATTTTAAATTTGTGTTGATCCAATTATGGACATAAATATATTATCTTAAAATAATTACTTAAATTATTCTAGGAATTAAATGAAACACAAGTTACTTTAAAATAATAATAATCAGACTTTTTTCTTTCAAAACCTTATAAGAACATCAAATTATAAAAAATAAAATAAAAAATTATAATAATAATAAGATTGTTTTATTTGGCTAGCTAGGAGGTTTTAGATGAGAGCACTTGGATTGTGCAAATGCTTTTCCTTAAGCCCAAACAATTAATTTTCCTTCTTCGTTTCTTTTTTTTTTTTTAAGTTTTTCACATGTATAGGTTATCTTAGCATACAAGATTAAAATCTACTAACTTTTACCAAATTCTTTTTCTATGCAAAAAAATATTTGAATCAAGTATAATTAGATTCTTCTATTTCATTTTTAAATTTACTAACATATAAAAGATCCTTAGATGAAATATTCTGTAATTTTTTAGAAACATTAGTCATTTTAAATTTTCTTACTTTAATCTCCCTATTTTCTATCAATTTATTTAAAATTTTGTATTAGATTATAATGTTCCATTCACCAATCTCAAATCTATTGATGGGAAGAGGTTTATAAAGTTCTTCATGTTTCCTCTCATTTCTGATGTGGGATCAATATAAAGGAATTCAAAGGAAAAATCAGCTTTGGTGTTGTGCCAACTGGATGCAGGTTCGTCTAACTTCACTGGAGTCAGACGAACTTCTTTCCCTGCACAAAAGGATGTCCAAACAGGTGGTCCGGGCATGCCCCTTTGAAGCTTAAGTCGGAATCTAGTAGGAGTGAATCCAACTTTTTTGAATGGCTATGTGTGCATGCACCTTTTTCATGTTTCTGGAGGGGTTTTTATAGAACATATGGTGCCATTGTCACAACGTTGATTGTGCATTCATGCCTTTCTTGCGTTGATGATCATCATTGTGGTGGATACTATGCCTTAATAAGGTAGTCAACGCCATCATCTTGGAGCGAATTGGGCGATCATACCAAATAGGACTGCTGATTGGTGTCATTTGTTAGCTATCGTGCAAGAATCTCGGACAATATCGTTGAATGTGAATTTATGTTTGTCAACGTTGCTGATTGCATGTAACGACTGATTGACATTGATTTTTGGGTGAAAATGTCATCTAGATTGTCCATTCCGTCTAGCATTGGGAAAGAAGGAAATATGTCTTTCCTCTTATGCCAGACGGAGCTTGTCTTGGTTTAGACAGAGTTTGTCTTGGTTCAAACGGATTGCTCCTAGATGGATTATCTGCTTACCTTGTACAGCCAAAGGGTTTTGAGTTTGGGAAGGACACATGGAGGGAAGCTTCCCACAGACGAAAAATTCATATATATATATATATATATATATATATATATATATATATATATGTATGTATGTGTGTGTATGTGTGTGTATAATTACATAATATGATTTTTTTTTTCATTTTTTATATATTTTCATATTTAAATATTATATATATATATATTTTGTTTAATAAATACATTTATATAAAAATAAATAAATAATATTATAAATATTTTAGAATTATTTTCAATTTTAATAAATATAAATGATAGATTTATTACATTATCAGTTCAATCGCAAATTGACCACTGATCTAATAATTTTTCCAATTCAATGTTCGATACGATTCTAAAAATATTAATTCTTACTACTATATTTATTATAATTTATCATCTCTACACAAAATAAGGGGATTATTCATGGGTTATTCGTATGTCCCTCGGATAAATATATAAACTCTCATATAATATATTTACCTTTTATTTTACAATTTATAGTAAATTTTTTCTAATATCTCAATTTTTACGATTGGTTTTTTAAAAATCATTACATTTTTAATGTAAGCCTCCAATATTTTTTTGTATTTAATTTATAAGTTATTATTATTTTCTATTTTTAAAAATAAAAACCAAAAAGTGAATGTAAATGGACACTTACCAATTATATATATATATATATATATATATATATATATATATATATATATATATATATATATTAAAGTCATTTGTAACTTCTTTGGGTAAAGATATATCAAGGATTTCTATGTTAATGCTACAAATATTTTTGATATATTGGGTGCTATATATTCTTTAGCTTTGAAAATGTTGGAACAACTTAACATGTGGAATAATTATACTTAAATTTCTTATAAATTCTAGACGAATTATGCTTTGTGTTTTTTTTTTTTTTTAAGGTAATGATTGAGGTTGAAATCTTTGAGACAGTTGTACTGCTACCCATGATTAAGGATGAAATGAAATGAAATTTTTGGATACTCACCCCTAAATAGGACAGTTTGAAATTTAAATAAATGGGGTTAGGGGTGAGTTTGAGATTTTATTTATTTATTTTTTTAAACCTTGGACGGTTCGAGGAGGGTTCAAGTATTACCTTGTCTCACCCTGTCTACCCCAATTATATATAAACTTAATTTTTAAAATTAATTTAATTTAATTTTTAATTTTATATTTTTAATAAAATATAATAATAATAATAATAATAAACTATTTTTTAATAAAATAAATTATAAAAATTGTAATATTTTAAATATTTATAAAATATATTTATTTTAATGTAATAAAAAATTTGAATTTTTTTTTTCAAATTTTAAATAAAAATTAAACGGAGCAATAGAGTATGAGAAATCTGGATGAGAAAATTTGAATAAATTGAGCAAGTTTGGGATAGAGGTGATCTGTTCCAAACCGATCCTGTAGTCATCCCTACTCATGGTAACTTAAAATTCATTACCAGTTAACTTCATAATTTTATTTATAAAATAAAATTATTTTACATAATAAAATATTTTTATTTAATATCATCAAAGCACCATATTAAATCAACCATTTCATTGTGAAGAATAAAATAGTAATTAAGCTAAAAAATTAATTTAAATGTTTCATCTAATTTCAAAAGAAAAATTAATTTAATTTAAGATATTTCATCTCATTCCAAAAGCAAAAACAAAATAAAATGAAAGAAAAATCCTTACATCATCCTTAATCTAATTTTTTCCGATCATCAGACCATCATAGAACTAAACTAACCCAATATCATTCATCTTAAATTCTATTGAACTTCTTTATCTTATATCATCTATGTTAACTTTGAATTTCCTAACCGATAATGGATGGATTTTCATTTTTATAATTAGAAAGAAAAGTTTAAGAACTCTCATCCATACTATACCTTTAAAAAGTGAAAAATAAATAAATGAAGTTGTTATTTAATTTCCTCCAATAAATCAAAATTTTTAATTCTTCTTGTAATTTTAAAAATAAACATTTCAAAATAGAAAATTTATTAAATCAAAAAACTTTAAGCCCGTTTCAAATATATGTTAATTAGAGTATAATATTTATAACTATAATAAATAAAAAAACATTTCATTTCTAACCAGACATGCATCTAGTGTAGTAACATACACACATAATTCTTATTTGTAAATGAACCAAAAAGGCATGATTGACAAATGTGATATTAATGACAATATTCTTTGATAGCAAAAACCTAATGAATTCTATACAAGATCATGACAAGTTTGTTAGTCAAAATTTCATAACAAAGGCCATGAAAAAAGCCTAAAATAATTAAAAGAAAATCATTAGAAATTGGTTATTGCTTACCTTGAAATTTTATATAAAGGCTAGATAAGCAAATTAAAAAAATAGAAGAGTAGAAACAATCATTAAAAGCTAAAAAAAGCTCATCATAAAATTCATACTGAATAAATGAATAGCTATATAACTATGTTAGCGAATTTATAACTTTAAATAAATTAACGCAATATACACTATTAGGATATTAAGTCTTGTTTATATGTTGGTCATTTTGTTCTAATTTATGTTTGGCTATAAAAGTCCTATTAGATATAGACTTGCTCTCCATTGAAGATCCAGGGTTGTTGTTCGTCCAACCAGAAAGTCATAAGTATGCCAAAAGGTTTGGTTTATGGCATATAAAGGTTTATTTGAGGTATAAAAGGATCGATATCGTTTTTGAGCTTAAAATGTTTTTAAAATGTTTTTTCAAAAAGTAGGGACCGCTAAAGTGATTAATCCCGCTCAAGCAGTCTAAGTCTGCTCAAATGGTCATGACAATTCTGTTGAGTTTAGAAACGTATTTTAAATGAATTTCAATCAAACTCTAATTTGGAAACTTGTGATACCAAGATCCTTGTGGCTTTTGCCTATAAATACCTTCCTTATGACCCTTTAAGGGATAATGATTCATGCTCAATGACCTTAGAGATTGGAGATTAGAAAGATCATAGAGATCTTGGAGATAGTTAGAGACCTCTCATTCTGTAAAGATACTCTTTAAGGGGAAAGTTTATGTTGCCACACCATTCCCGTTCTCTCATTCAAGGATTTGATTCTTTGACATGTTGGTTAAAGACTGTAATCTCTTTGGAAGGAGTGAAGGATCAATTAGGGAGCAATAGGTAGTTGTTGCATCGCGGACATAGATCAAATTGTAGGTACTAAAAAGTAAGTCTTTAGGGTAAAGTAGTCAGGTAAATCTATGTAACTTGATTTTAAATAGTGGATTGCAATTAATAAGTCTTAGACCTTGTGGTTTTTTATCTCTACAGTTTGTGGGGGTTTTCCACTTAAAAAATCTTATACCTCATTGTCTATCACTTTATATTTGATATTTCATTTTAATTACCTAGAATAAGTTAGTTTGTTTTAACCTAATATCTTGCAAGGCTAATCTAAAAGATATATATTTATTCATGCATATATTCTAGTTGAAGCTATTGAATAAATTGGATTGATTGGTTAATTGGTTATTAAGTTTACTGAATTAGTTATCTTGTAGTGGTTACAACCATAATATAGTTATCAAAATAAATAAAAGTACTGAATTTGATACCAAAAAAGGAAAATAATAATTCTCATTAAAAAGATATATATCCAAATATGTTTTTCCAAATTTTCTAAATATTAGTTTTAATTAAAAGTAAAAATACTTAAAGGGTTAAGACTATAAAAAATGTCTTAAAAACTTCATAAATATTAATTTTAATTAAGCAATAATAGTTATAAGGGATCAAAAAACTATCCAAATATGTCTCTCTTAACAACCCTTATAAATAATGAGTCTCCTTAATAATTAAATAGACATGGGAAGACTTCTGCACTTGCGAAGAGTTAGAGAAAATTCACCTCAAGGAATCAAAAAGCTTTTCAAAGTGTTCAAAGGATCGAAGATCAAGTTCAAAGGTTCAAATATCAAATTCAAAGATTTGAAGATCAAGTTTGAGACATTTTTAATCGAAGATTAAGTATTTCATGCCCTCAACCAATGTTAGCCAAGCCAAAGTTCAAGCCTAACTCAATACATGCCAAGGTCCAACTACAAGCTTAAGAACCAAAGTCCAAGACTAGGCCTAAGACATGCTAAAGTCCAAGCCTAGGCCTAAGACATGCTAAAGTCCAAGCCTACACCCAACACACTGTAAGGTCCAACCAAGTCAGGCCCAAGTCAATTTATTTTTCAGAAAAATTAGAGGACCAACTAGAGATTGTACCACATTCCTTAAATTAATTAAATTTCAATTAGACTACTAATTTTTTTTTAAATGAATTTTATATGTGCAAATTTCTAGCACTTCCAGTTAGACAATCCCTACCTTTCATCTCTTCTACAAGTTAAAAGTTCTCTACATGGAGTACTCTAGAAATGGTTCTAGTCCTATAACTTGAAGTAAGGCTAAATCAATTTTGCAACAACAAACTTAAATTGTTTCTTCTTGTCATAAGTTTACAAGCTATGAAGAGGTTTCTTCCAAGAACCTAGTCATCTCATTAGCTTCACTAGGGGTAAAGAAGAAGATATGGTTAAACTAGTGGTACTAAACTCAATCCTCTTTAAAGAAACATCCCCAAAACATATGCATTTGCCCAAATAAGAAGAAAACAAATATAAAATCATACTTATGTGTAGATCTCCAAAGGAGACTTTTGAAACATTGAATAATAATGTCTTGTTAATCATGGTGGGGAAAGCATATTCAATTCAAGAGAAAGTTACAAGATTGGTTAGGACTACTGAAGAACTTCCAAAACACAATCAAGAGCAAAATTTAAGATTAATTCAACTTTCCACAAGTTTGGACTCATATAAGGAGCAATAAATGGTATGGGATATCCATGTTAAGCTTAATGTATCTTAAGACAACATTAAAATTTGCTCTAACAGAGAAGATACCAAAAAAATCAGTCAAGTTTCTTCAAATAAGTTTGTTTGTACAAATCAACTAAAAGACCACATCTTTGAAACAATAAATGAAGCATCGAATGGTGGATTTCATGTTTCATTTACATATGCAAAATTATAAATATAAAGAATTCAGGTAATGCACATGCCAATAGGAATAGGAGAAGACCTCTAGCTAATCAATTTGTTCACCCATTAAAAGGATATGCTTTTGATTGGTACACAAATCTTAAAGTCAATTGTATGGATGGTTGGGAACAAATGGAAAGAGAGTTCTTTAACCACTTCTAGAGTACTCTTCATATCATCAACATGCTTAAACTTGCCAACTAGTCAGTGAAAAGGTGAACTAGTGATTGATAACATGAAGAAGTGGAAATTTTTAAGTCTTAATTACAATTAAAAAAAATGTTTTATAGTTCTGCCATCAAAATTTACACCCAAGGAATACAAAAGCAAATGTAAGTGAAAACATGTCGATGTTAGAACTTGAAGAAATGACACTAGTAGAAGCAAATGCATCATCTATAAGAATGAGAAGAGCATAACATCAAATTTCACAGAAATTATTTTTGAACCTCTACACTATTCTATACTCAAAAAAATAGAAAAAAAAAACTATTTTTTTTTAGTAAGTAATAATGGACACAAGTTACTTACAAGTTGAAGTTTTGTTCATTAGGGCAATTTATTATGGCAAATTTTAAATAATTAACAATGCAAAGCCTATGGATATGCATCAACTATCTAATACAACTAAAAATTGAAAACTAGAGTCTTGAAAGCATAGGCTTAAACAGCATATTGCTCATATTCTACAAGAAATTTTATTAACATAAATATAAAAATGTTTGGTTGAAAATTTTTGCATGCTTTAGCATATTTGAACTCAAATTTTTTTCCTTTTTATAAGAAGGAATGTAAATTATATCTCTTATTTATAATTATAATTAAAAATATTTAATTTATGAAACCCTATTAATATTCCTATTGGGCTCTAAGCTCATTCCCTTCTATTGATGATTTTTTTTAGGTACTCTCAATTTGGGCGAGGAGTGATGGCTAGGTTAGGAAATTGTCTTTATTTGGATTTTTGTTTAAACTTTATTTTGGAGATTATTTAGATGTTAGAATTTAATTACTGTTTGAATTATTTGAGTTTGAAGTTTTTTGGATAATAACAATTTGGTTGATATGTTAGTTTGAAAGTTGAGATTTAAGGATTATAGATTTTTTTTTTTTTTTTACTACTCTAAATAGGAATTTGGTATTTGGTAATCATCCAATTATAAGGCGACTGTTGGAGTTAATTCACATTTCGAGTCTTCTGGCTTAAGGTGTGAAATGATCGTTGTGTGCTTAGAATGGGTCTCAGGGTGTGACATTATTCATCCACCTTCAAGGTCAAAGATCGAAACAAATTCAAAGGATTTTCTTTTATTCTCTAAAATACTCAAAAGTTCTTCACAAGTTTGGTCAAGAATAAACAATATCTTTAGCCCTAGTTAAAACTTTGTTCGAAGAATATAGATTTAGTACCCTTGAATGAAATTCAAGACAAGTGATACTCTTCAAATTACAAGCTTAAACTATATGTTGCTCTTAGCCCTAAGCTTAAACAATGCATGATGCAAAATAAATAAATATATTGTCTCTTAAGTAGAAAACTTGAAAGGACAACTTCAATAAAATTGAGGATGTACTCACAAAATGAAAAAAAAAAAAAAACCTCTTGATAAAGTTAGAGCAAAAACAAATATCTCTTAAGTTAAAAACCTAAAAGGAGACATAGGACATGCTTACAAAACTTAAAATAAATAAATAAATAATTGTAGAAATTAGTCTTTGCAAAAAGTTAGAGCTAAAAAGGAAAGAACACACACACACACAAAAACAAAAAAAAAAAAAATGAAACATAATTATGACTTAATTCTTTTCTAATACATAGTTAGTTTGAAAAGTATTCCACATTCAATTAATGTTTCAAACAAAATGAGGTTCTAATATCACTCCAAGTTATGTTTGTGAAATCCATTGAAAATAAAATAAAATGAAGTTTAAAAAATTATTCTCTTTACATTGAACTTGTACAAGTGAACAATTTTTTGAGGGGGTATTTATAGAAGGGAAAAAATTAACATTTTACAATTTGTCATTTAGTCAAAGTAAATTAATTACAGTAAATAAAATATCACTACATGTCATAAAGCAATAATAAAACTGACACATGGCAAAATAAGAGTTGTTACTTGACAAATCTATTAAATCAAATTATGACATGTGTCACATGAGCCTCATACAAAGGCAGACAAATTATCTTCAAATTAAATAAAAATAAAGAATTTAGTTAATTAAAATATAATTATCCAAATAAATAAAAAATAGTGAATCTAATGGTTAAAATTACAACTATCAATTCTCACTAAAAATAAACTAAAAAGTATCCAAATATGCTTTCCCAAATTTCTTAAATATTAATTTTAGATAAAGAATAATATTTTTAAGGTCAAGACTATCTAAATATATCTTAAAATTCATGGCCTTAGTGAATGTGAGTCAAGCCAAAGTCCAAGCACTAGCTAATATACACCAAGGTCCAAGCATAGACTCAAGATATACCAAAGTCCAAGCCCAAACCCAAGACATCCCATGATCCAAGCCTAAATTCAAAACACAAAGGAGTCCAAGCCCAGACCCCAAATATACCAAGGTCCAAACCGAGTTAAGGCCCAAATCAAGTTCTTTCTTAGAAGAATTAGATGAGTAGGTAGAGATTGAGTCACATTTCTTATATGAATCAAATTTCAATTTGACTTCTAAGTTTTCTTGAAGAGAAATTTTTGTGTATAGTTGCTTCCATTAATTTTAAATAATTTAATTCTACTACTTTCAATGAGATTTTTTTTTTTTTTTTTACTTTTTATAATTCAATTGTTCATTAAACAATAAATTTTGGCATAGTAACTAAAAATATTATTTATATTAAACTAAATAGAAATTTAAAAGAAAAACATTATTCCCCTTCCAACTTTAAATCTTATTTCAAAAACATTTATTTAGTTTTTTATATATTGATTTTTTTTAGGGAATTAAAGAAATTAATGATTTTTTTTCTATGTTTCATATTTTTTTTTCATTAGGAATATAAATAAAGTCGATAAAAATACCCTTATATAATTTTAGAAAAAAATTCAAAAATCAGTTCACATTTAGTTCTTTAGAAAATTGATGTGTTGCAATTATCTTTGCATTATTAAAATTATAAATGCAACAAATTTGAAGACTAATTAACTTTTAATCTTGATATATGTGTGCTTATATTAATTGTTTGGCTCAAAATATTATAAAATTAGCATATATTTGTTAACATCATGTAGTTTCTCTCTCCTCCAAAATTATAATATCAAGAGACTTTATGCTATTAGCACCACTCAAGACCCTAGCTCCCACCCAAGGATACTTATGGCCTAATCCTTAAAATCAAGCCCAAGAATTGATTTTAATAATTCAATCATTTATGTAGTAAAAGCTATTAACAAATTGAAAGATTATATTAAACTTTCAAAATTAATTATATGAAGCCAATTTAAGATGATAGGTAATGCTTCCAAGAATTGTTTTTCCAATTTTTTTTCTAGTTTGCACCAAATTATTTTTACGTCAAATAATTATTAAAATATTTTATTTGTATTTAATTATGCAAGTAAACACCATACTTAATAAGGTTATCTTGAAAGTAATATGCTTAAGATCTTGAATTAAACAATATATAAAATAAACATGAACTAGAACTTATAAGAGATTATTTGATTAAAAGGGTCTTTGAAAACCTAAATTTTAAAATTTAACCCTTCATATTTTTATGGCCTTATTTAGACAAAAATACCCTCACTTTTTTCTTGTGAAAATAATCATTTCTTTTAAAACCTATATGTGAATATTTAAAATGACAAAGGACATTTATGTCCAAAATTGGTTATTTTTCGAATAAAAACATATGAATGGTTAAATTCACAATTTTGAGAATTATTTCATCCTTTTTAGTCATTTGATTCAACTTAAAACAAAAGAGGAGAAAACTCTTAACTCATATCAATCATTTACTTCTAGAAAAAGGCATTATTGTCACCTTTATCATCAAATTTCTTTCTATGCCAACGAAATCAATAGTAGTTAATTATATAATTATAATTCAAAATAAAAATATTTAATTATCCAAAATATGCGAACAACTTAGAAAGAGTATCACAAGCAAAATGATAACTAGAATATATACATTCCTCAATAAAATTGAACCATCTTTGACACCAATAAGGATTGATATACAAGATCGTTGTAACTCATAACAAGATCATGATATATGATATAGTAAAACTTACAAAGAAGACAACAAGATCAATATCATACCATTTGAAGTTTTGTATTAGGACAAGTTATTTCTACAAGTAAGAAATTTTTATCAAGGAAAATGTTTTAACATCCTAAATTTCAAAAAAGTTATATTTGCTTTTGTTAGAAATTTGATATTGTTTATATTATTGTATCAAGAATGCAAATAAAAAAGATATAAATTCATATAAACTAAAATGAATAATTTAGGTATGTAATTTGGTGCCTTATTTGCAATCACAATTCCAAAAATATTCCACATGTTATTACATTTTTCATTTGCCTCTTTTCAAAATCAATCAAATTTTTTTTTTACTCCACATTGTTTGGTGTTTTGTATGTGTTGCAATCATTTTTGTATTATTGAAATTATAAATGTAATGAACTTAAAGATTAATAATTTTTTTAATCAAGTATATTTTTTCTATATTAATAGTTTGGCTCAATATATCATAAAATTAGCATGTTCAAACATAATTTGAAGAATCTTGGCATTTATTTTGTTTAATGCTTTTACTTACGTTTCATATAGGTTTTTACATCAGTGTAGTTTTCTTTCTCTTTCAAAAATGATGATACCAAGAGACTTTTATGATTTCAACAAGATACGAGACCCTTGCCCAAGGGAACTTAAGCCCAATTTACTTCTCTCACGAGCCATCATGGTGTCCACGCCAATTTTTACTAGATATTGTATGTTTGATGAGGGCTAAAACTTCTAATTTGAACTTATACAACATAATTTATTATTACTTGTATAAATATTTTTACGCCTACTATTTGTCACTTTAATGATTATATAAATTTTATATTAAATATGTATACTTTAAGGACGTATATGTTGTAATAAATTATAATAATTGTGTAATATATTTATCAATTATTATGAATAAATAAACAAGGTTAGCGTTACACATAAACAAATATTTAATTAATCACATCTTCTTGATAGTATTAATCCTTTGTTGTGTTAATTACATGTAAATATGATTTACTTATAAAAAAATTACAAAATTATTTGGATTTCTGTGAACTTCTGTGAGTGATCAAACAAATGCTTAATTTTAAAATAAATATGAACTCAAAATGCCACTTAATCAAACTCCCAAAATGATTTCCATGAAGATTATTTTAAAATTTCAGTATTATACAAAACAATTTAAGAGTATAAATTTTATAGAGGACAGATTTTATTTTCGGCGTTGCTATTCTAATTATTTATTCTTTTCTTTTCTTTTCTTTTTTTTCCGTTAAGCTCTAAATTATTTTAACACTGAAAAATTCCTAAAAAATTGAATTTGTCTTTATGAAAGTAATTAAACAACATATTGAACAAAAAAAAATCCTTTAGAGTTATGTGTTTAAGATCTCGAATTAAACATTACATTAAAGAAAAATATATTTGTACCAAAAGGGGGAACAAGCTCTAATTATTTAAAAATATAAATGCTTTTTTTGTAAGTGTTTGGATAGGAAATAGGGATAGAAAAAAATGTTGGATGGTATTTTTATAAATAAAAAAAAAAAGGTTATGTTTTATGTTTTAAAAATATGAAGGTTATTTTTGTCAATATGTGAATTTTTATTTTATTTTTAATTAAATAACCCTAAAATAAATAATAACTGAAAATAAAAACAAAAGATGGTGACCAGCAGGCTGCAATGCTGGGCCAAGCTTGCCAATAAGGTGAGGCCCAGAGCACGTATGGGACTGGGGCTTTCATATTCTCAATACAGGTGAGGAGTTAATCGAGTCCAAACATTGGCTTTAACCACGTCGGCATTTAAGCTTGGACGAGAGGCTCTAACCATGATAATAATGTAAGGTATTGGTTCTGGGTTTGGTATTGTCTAATCACTAATTTTTTTCATTTGTTTTGAACTGATGCTAGCCATTTTCTCAAATCAAAGTAAACAACAATTTTGTCATCACTTCAGGCCCATATGAAGTTTTAACAACTTGATATGAGTTTGAACTTATCTTCTTTTTATTTTTGTTCATGTCAATGGCTGGTGATCATGTGGTACAATCCTATTTTGTCTTCAGGCTTGTGGTATCATATATCAGACTGCCCATAATCCTATGCTGTCCTTGTTTGGATTGTTTAATTTGACAATTTTCTGTCTAATGATTTGCAGGCTGATCTGTTGAGGAAACCGGTGGTTAGACCAGCTGATATGGAGACAACAGCTCTTGGAGCCGCTTACGCAACTGGATTAGCAGTTGGGATTTAGATAGAAGATGAGATTTTCGCTTCTGGAATAAGAAGGTGGAGTCTTGATGCAAAGCTGTTTCAAGGACTTTCGACCAGGCGGATCTTTCTCTTTAACCAACTCCTCTTTGGCATCCATTTTCCTTCTTATTTCGTCCCTTTAAAGTTCATGTTTATATACTTCTATTATTTCAAATAATGAAATCACTTCTTAAACCAACTTTGCCATTCTGCAGAATTATAGGGAGAGCAGAAGAAGCCATTCAAGCTTTTCTGCAGGATGGCAAAGTTGGTCTAAGTAAATGTTAGTTGATAATTTATCTTTGCTACTGTGACCATGAATTAGTGAGTTGCTAGGAAGCTCTCTAAGCATCCAAGAAGGTGCATCTCATAAGCCTTATATAGCTTTTCAAGCTTTAGATTTGATAGATGATGCTTCTTTCAACCATAAGTTCAGGGGATTTTGAAACAAATACTGCACTTTTAAAAAATATTTCTTAAAATATGGGACTTTTCAAACTTTCAAAAAATTGAATTGAAACTAATCCTTTGAAGAGAAAACTTAATTGAATTTTAAAGTTGTCTTTTCAAAAGACAATTTTCATATTTGAATTGGAGTTATTTTATGAAGAAACAACTTCCAATTGATGTTATAAAAAGCGTCATAGATTTGCAAATAATTTTCGAAGTGTCATGTTTTAATAAATATTTTTTTTAAATTGTAGTATTTTTTTCCAAAGTGTTATGTTTTCATAAATATTTTTTAATACTGTAATATTTTTTTCTCCAAAATTCTCTATTCTTCCACAAATTTAGGATAAATTATTTCATCATTTATCTTATCATCAACCAATATGAGATAAAAAAAGTAATGAGATATATTTTATCTTTTATATATATATACTAAGTTGAGATATGAGATTTTTTTTTCTTCATTTTTTATATTACTTATTTTGGAAAACCAAAAAATGATTAAAAATAAAATTTTTAGTTAATAAAACTATAAAATATACTATAAAATAATACTAATATTTATATTATTTCAAAAATATTTTATTGAATAAAATAATATCACTTTTTTATATATATAAATTTTACGCATTTCAATTATGAATATTATTGACAAATAAACAAAAAAATTACTTATTAAATAGGAGAGAGATTATATATATATATATATATATATATATATATATATATATATTATTTTTAAATAAATATCAAAAATTAAGAATACTAGAGAAGAAAATGCAGCTATGAGCAAATTGATCATAACCTTCTACTCAATGATATTAAGATATCCATCAAACATGCATTACTATTTTTCTTTTTCTTTTTTTAAAGATTTCTCAAATATAATTGACTTCCCAAACAACCCTATGCTTTCTCCCAATATCCTTGTTTACATTGAAGAAGATTAAAAAAAAAAAAAAAATGATAGATGCATTCCTATGGGAGATCAAGCTCGACTATCCTAATTATTTATCTTTTGGTATATGTTGGGAATTTCTAAGTTAATCAATTTACTTTGAAATATCTGTAATAATTTAGTTCAAAATTTCAACAAACTTTGGGAAAATTGGGGTATTATCACCATTTATGTAGAGGAAACATTTAGAGGCTTAAACATACAATTATGGGATAATTATAACTCATATTTATAATTATGAGTAGGGGACAATAATTAATTGTAGAGAAATAACTAAAATATAACTCAACAAATATTAGAAAAATACGTGTAAATATTGTGATACTCTACTATTGAGAAGCTTATGTCATACTAAATGTTAAACAAACAAGAAAGCTAAACCCTCCAACCAAAAATTTATGTAAAACAAGCCCACAATCAATACGGCTTCAAAAAGCCCAGTAAACAAGCCTAAAGGACTGATACCAAGCAAATATCAAACATGGCCTCATACACAAACCCTTGGTCTTGGTTGACGACACAATATGTAATGTTGTTCAATATGTATTTGGATAAAAAAGAGACGACATGTTCAGTTATATTTTCTTATCTTGTTTGGATAAAAAAAATTAGTTTTTTGGAAACAATTTTTTATTTTGATTTTGTAATAAATTTGTGAATTTGAATTATACTAACATTAAATTAAATTCTTACTAAAATAAAAATTAGTTTTGCTATTAAAAATGAACTAAAAATAAATAATTTTTGGTAAAATATAAATGTAATTTTTTTTGTTAAAATTGAGTAATGATAAGTCATATTTTATTTATAACGAGTTAAAGAAGGAAATATTCATTTTTTGAAATGTGGAAATAAATATGTTTTCCTATTACATGCATACATTTAGTACCTAATCCATGACAAAGAAATTTCAATTAATTTTTCTTTAAGAATTTTTACTATTATTTAGGTCAAATTTTGAATTCTAAATTACTTTTTAAATTATTAGACTTAATTTAAGAATCCAAATAATTAAGACTCACTTTATTTAGAATCTATTTGTTTCATGAGTATTTGTTAAAACTTATAATTGTGTGTAGAGGGAAAATAAGAATTATTATATATTAGTTTTGATCCATTATTTTTTTTTTTATAAATAAATTTTTAGTATTGATGGTTTCGTTTTTGAGTTTCAAATTATTTTTAAAATTACTAGATTTGTGTAACCACTTATCAAAAGTCATGTATCATAAAATATACACAATAATAAGTATAACAATATATATATATATATATATATATATATATATATATATATATATATATATATATATATATATATCATTTGTTAATTGTTCTATCGAATCAAATTTGTGATACATGTCATGTAACCTTACACAAAAAGAAGATAAGTTATCTTCACATTAAATCAGGAAATAAGAATTTTGGTAATTAAATATAATTATCAAAATAAATAAAAATAGTGGATTATTAGTGAAAAGGCAGGTAGGTATCAATTCTCATTAAAAATAAATTAGAAAGTATTCATATATGTTTTGATAAGTTTCTTAAATATTATTTTTTAATTAAAGAATATTATCAATGATTAAAATTATCTAAATGTCTCAAAATCTCCCTAAATATTTAGATTAATTAAAGAATAATATTTACGAAGAATGTGGAAAACTATCCAAATATGTTTTCCTTTATGACACACCCTAGTTTAAGCTTAACCTAGGACATGCTAAAGCCCATGTTTAAGTTGAAGACACAACAAAGTCCAAGCTTGGGCCTAAAACATACCAAGGTTCAGGTTTAAGTTGAAGAAACATCAAAGTCCAAGCCTAAGCTAAGACACACTAAGGTTTAAAACAAACCAAATCCCAAATCAAATTTTTTATAAAGATTAGAGGACAAACTAGAGGTTGTATCTCATTAAAAAAAGAAAAAAGAAAAAAAGAAAAATAGTCACTCAAGTAACTTGAGATCTCAAGGACTTCCTCAAGGCACTTAAGCACTCTTGGGAATTCTAATTTGAGCAAAGAAGGGAATAATTGAAAAGGAAAAAGGGAAGAGGATTTGAAATTGAAATAGGAGAGGCACATGTTGATGAGGGATTACAAAAGAGAAGGTTAGGTTGATGCATGAACGATTAAAATGGGAATGTTGGAAATTTGTGTGATGTCCCACATCGGATAAGGGAGAAAGTTTATTGAACTATATATGTAGAGGCTCCTCTTAACCCTATAGACATGTTTTAAAACCGTGAAGGCCACCTTAGGTCCAGAGTGGACAATATCTACATGTTTGGAGCATAGCCGGTCCCTTACCCTGGTATGGAGGTTTGTTTGGCTCCATAGGGGTGTTTGTCTGTTTGGCTCTACAATCCCATGGGGTATAACTAGAACGTTGTGTTTGTATATGGGAAAGGAAGAGGGGGAGGGTTTGTAATGTCCCACATTGGATAGGGGAGAAAGTTCTTGGAGTCATATATGTAGAGGCTCTTCTTAATCCTGTAGACGCGTTTTAAAGTCATGAGGGCCTCCTAGGCTTAGAGCAGACAATATCTATACGGTTGGGAGCAGGTTGTTACAATTTGGATGAGAAAAACATTAGAGTAATAAGAAAAAGCAAAGTTTTAGGTTGATTAAGGGATAAGAAAAGAAAAAGGTGTAAATTTTAAAATAAATTGGAATTCAAATGGAAGAAGGTGATAGAGTTTAAAAAGATAAAAGAGGAGAATTTTAAAAGAGAAACCTTTTGCATATTTTGAGATGTTTGTTGGAGTGACCTAACACATTGATTTTTTATTTTTTATTTCTAGGGAAAGGAAATTAAAAGCACAGGACAAAGAGCCTTGGTGTGTATGAGAGTTTGAGGTTGATTAAAGGATAAGAAAAGAAAAAATGTAAATTTTGAAATAAATTGGAATTCAAATGGAAAAAGGGGATGAAGTATAAAAAGATAAAAGAAAAGACTTTTAAAAGGGAGACCTTTTGCATATTTTGAGATGTTTGGAGTGACCTAACACTTTGATTTTTTTTATTTTTTATTTAGGGAAAGAAAATTAGAAACATAGGAGAGAGAGTATTGGTGTGTATGAGAAGGATGAAAGGAGGATTCTTAGCTATAAATAAATAAATAAATGTGAAATAGAAAAAAGAGAGGGAAAGGAAAAGGGAAAGGAAAAGGGCAAGGAAAATAAGAAAAGAGACTTACTTTAAGGTTTCAAGGAAGAGATAGAGCAAACGAAAGAGAAAGTAACTGCCATACTATTTCCCATCTCATTGGCATCAAATTAAAAGATGTATCTTCATTCGCATCATTGGTAAGCATCTTAACATCTTGCATTTCAATTGTGATAATCTTCCTTCTTATTAGAATGTTAAGCTTGATACGTCAAATCCATGCCATGAATGGACTTAATAGTTGAGTAATTTGATTGGTTTCATTTTTGTGGATGATGTTCAAATTATCATGTATTCTAGTCCAAATAAATGAAAAGGAAATAAAAATTAGATGGATTTTAAACTCCCAAGTGAGGATCCTGCAAAAGCATGAAAAAAGGGACATGTTCATTTTGGGATTGATGATTGGAGATGAAATCATGGTTTTCCATTATTTAAGACCAATGAATGTGGGATAATGCTTTAGACCTTGAATGGTACAAATCAATAGACTCCTCATTTTCACAATAAATTTAGTATTGGGTTATGATCGCATGGAAAAGACATTATAAGCCTTCGGATCTTGATTTTTCAAATCAAAGAAAGATATTAAATTAGCTTTGATCAATTAATTAAGGATAAATAAAACTTTGTATAGCAAAATATTATAGAAAAAATGGGTAAAAAATCAAAAGAAAGAATCAGTTTTCAACCTCGGTGGTCATTGGACCCTAAGAGGGTGGTCAAGCTTCCTAGGGCGCTCAATTGCCTTTTGGCAACAAACTCCTTCAATCTCCATCTACCGTGCTCATCCTTTACATGCACCTCTTTTCCCATTATTTTAAGTGATAAAGTGTGACTCTTTAAGGTTTATTTGGACTTATTTTTGTCATAAAAATGAAAGAGAAAAAATTGCATCATTTACTTGTATAGCTTCCATGAAAATCAATTAACTCAACTCCATCGGTCTATTTATTCATTCATGTGATCTACCATGCTCTTTAGTTGTTATGCTCATCTTGTGCATAATTTCAATGAGGTATCCATCGAATAATTAATTGAAATAAAGTTTCTTCTAGTTCACTAATAGACACCAAGTTGAATTGAGCTTAGAGGAGTATTTTTATGATATCCCAATAGATAACTTGACTCCCAAACTTGATCTAGGCTTTGCAACCATTGCCTTTTCGTTTTTGTTTTTGTTTTTGTTTCTAGGTGTTATAATGGTTTTAATTTTCTTATTTTGTTTTTTCTATTTAAAAATGAAATAAAATAAACAATGACTCTAAAATTTTATCAATATGAAAAAAGAGTTTTTTCAAATAAAAAGAAATTCAAACATTGAGGTTGCCCCTTGAAAAATATAGGTTTATATTCCTTTTTTATGGTCATTTTCTATCATTTCTCTTTAATTATTTTTATTATTTTTCTATTTCTTTTTTCTATTACTTTAATATTTATATTGTTGATAATATTTTTTTATATATTTACTTAAAATATGATTTTCATCAAATTATTATTATTATTAGAATAGTATAACATTATATTATAATAAGTAACACTAGTTGATAATTATAATGTAAATAATACAAGCTACTAATTATAATGATCATATTATAACTATTAACCTAAATAATAATAATAATAATTATAATAATAATAACAAGTATGTGTACGCCCACTACAAAAAAATAGGTTTTTAATGACGAATCTTTAGTCATGGCCATAAATTTCGTGACCAAAGATATTATTTTTTCATGGCCAGAGTAAAATTGTGACTATATGTGTTAATCAATGGTGGTGGAAAAAAAAACCATGTTTAGTCACGGAGATTTTATGAATTGTCACTAAAAGGATTGATGAGAGGGTATTTTAGTGACGGATTTATTTGAATTCATGACTATTTGTAAATTTAGGGAGGGAAATTTTTGGCGCCAATACTTTTAGTCACGGTAATTTTATCATTCGTGACAAAAAGTGTAACAAATGATGTTTTAGTCACGGTTTTTTGTGAAACCGTCACTATATATATATTTTTTGTGACTTTTAGTCATGCCATTGATTGGTCGTGACTGTATGGGAATTTATAGTCACAAATTTCACATTGACTGTGACCAAATGCATAGAGGAATATTTTGAACCTATGGTCACAGGGTTCACACAATCGTGACCAAAGTCTATTATTTATTTTAAACCATTTTTGGGTTACCTATTATAATTTTTTAGATAATATTATATATATATATATCATAGAAATTGTCATTAATAATAATAATAATAGTTCTTATTAATTATAAAAAGTTTAAAGTTATATTATTATATTTTTTTTAAGTTAAGAAACAAATTAGTGTGTTACCTATTTTTCTTTAGCTAAAATTATTTAATTTCCTTGTTATGATTAATGTTTTAATGAGAAGTAAAATAAAGTTTAATATATTAGTTTAAAAATATGATGGTTCAATTTGGTATTATTTGATAAAAAGTTTAAATGCAGGTGACATTTACTCCCCAAGACTATGAGTTTAGCTTTAAAAAACCAAAGCCAAAATCTTAACTCAGTCTGAGAAGATGGGGGAGGGGGAGGGGAGGGGCCTAATCTCTACTTAGCTGCATTTGACCTAACTTTTTGATTGGAAATGTAGAGGATAATATTGTTTATTGAGTGAATTCCCCAGTGGCCCATTTCTTTCCCATTAAATAAAATTGTCATGTTTTGGTGAACTGAACGACCCAATGCCAAAATAAATATTATTATTATTATTATTATTATTATTATTATTATTATTATTATTATTTGCTTCATTTTCCAATCTAGGTAAACTTTGGGCACCTCACCTACCCTTTAACTTTAATCCCTTCAAGCAAATTGTAGCATAGTCCTTGACTCCGACCCTTCATCAATTACCCTCTTTAAGCTCAATTCTCTTGTTAGAAGAAGATTCTATTTCATGGTGATTTTATGGAACATTTTTAATTTAAAAGGTATTTTTTTTTTATAAAATATTAGTTCTATGTTTGATTTAGAAAATTGGAAGAAAATAGAGAAAAAAAAAGTGAATAAATTTTTTTTTTTTAATTTGATAAATTATTTTACACGCTTGTTTAAACTCATTTCACTTATATGATAATGATTTAATATCTATTAAAAAATAAAATAAGACTAAAAATTTATTTTACAATGATTTTAAAAAGCGTTTCTAATTTAAAAAGTATTTGATAAAATTTTAAAAATACTTTTAAAAAATCTTAAAATATAATATTAAAAAATCACTTATAATGTTTTTTTAAAAAAAATGCTTTTACTCGAAAAGAACCTCCAGTAAAAAGATTTTGAATAGAAACACTCCCGAACGTGCTCTAATTAAATTAAATTACAAATGTTCTTTAATTATTCTTTTATTTTTAGAACTATTTAAACCTTAGATTAATTTTTAATGACATATTCTAGAATTTTCTTAGGATTTTAATATGCTGAATTTCATATTAACATCAAACGGGAACGGATAATGACGTAATATGAGAATATAACGAGGAGTATTTTGGTCAAAGAGGGTTAAAACCCAATCCCAAGCTTAAATCCAAACCATGGTTAAAATGTTTACTGTGATGAAGCTTCCTTCGACTCTATCTCATTCTCATATCGTTCTATTCCTTGTTTCGCTTCTCTGTCTTCTAGTCTCCGATATCACGTGCTTTTCTCACCATCTAATCGTCATTTCACTGTCACAGACGCTCCGGCACCGTCCCAACCATGCCTTCTTTCTTTCTCCGGTAGGGTTCTACAACCGAGTATCACTCGCTGAAGCTACTGATCTGTTAACGACAGAAGTTTGGCGATCGATTATTTGCTTGATTTGGTTTTTGGGTAAGATCTTGATATTTCGCTATTTTCTGTCTCCGAGTTTTTTAGATCTAGAAATTACTTGTGTCTGTTTAGTTTTAGCGTGAACTAGAGCCATTTTCTAGTGAAATTTATATTTTATTTATCTTTTCTATTTTCAATTCATGAAAAGATTGTTTCCTGTTTCAAGGGTTCTCTCAAATTATTTGTTTGTTTTTCTTTTAAATTCTCAAATTATATTAGAAGGTCCCAGATACTTCCCCAAACACACTCAAATAGCGAAATTTCGCAATTAGGAGGCTATTGACACGTTCATTAGCATCACCGGCGCTTCCGAGGACGTTGCCGTTAGGAAACTCCAGGTATTTCACTTACCTCTCGAGGAATTCCTACTCTATCGTTATCTCTGAGGGTTCGGTTGAATGGTTGGTAAATTGAGCTTTTTTTTCTTCAACTAGGATTTCTTGTTGAGGAATTGTTTTTCCAGAACAGAATTGAGGTTAAAAATCTAGTCCAATTTTCATCTGAAAGTGCAATTTCTGGCCATCAATTAAGGAACGTTGTGAACTTGTGTGATTATTGCAATTGCCTACCATAAGCTTTCATTTTGGAAGGGGGTTAAAAATAGTTTTTATTCTTCAAAAAGAAAAAAAGTTCTTCAATTTTTAAAATCACATTGGAAGAATTTTGTGCTGAAAATAGTGTTTTTTTAACCCAAGAATCAACATATTATAAATATATATATATCTCTGAAACAAAATAAAATTTTAAAAATAAATTTAAAGTGTCTAAAATATTTTTTATGGTATTTTAAGAAATAATTAAAAATACAATGAATAGATGGAGAATATTGGGAATAGGGTTGACAATGAGATGGGATTTTTCGGGTATCTCTACCTTCAATAATATTTCACTTTCCTATTATGATAAATCATAGTAACTAAGATATTTTCATATTGAAAATAATAATTATATAATATAATTTATATTTCCAATATGTACCTTAAAATGTGATAGGTTTGTAATATTACAAGTTCTTTATTTTTTAATCCTTATTTGTTAATTTTTAAAAAACTTATCAATACCTCTTATTATTATTACTATTTATCTTAATTTGTAAAAGACAATTATTTAAAATAAAGCCTATAATTTTTTTTAAATCTTAATCTCCTTTTTCAAATATAATATTGCATATATTGTGATTTAATTAATCATTTACGTTGTTTTAGCCATTATTTTTATTTTTTTTTAGAGATAATGTCGAATTATGTGAAATCCTTATTTATCTTCCAGTAAAAATAGGGAAATTTTGTTATGTTGTGGGAAATTATAAATGAGAAGCCTTGATATTAAATTCTCTCTTGGAGTGCAACTTGATATTAGAGTTATAATATTGCAATAGTTAATCTTGTGATTCTTCTCCTAAGTACAACCGTAAAAAGTATGAATTATGAATTGTCTTAGATTCTCAATTGATTGCATCCATTGTTATGATTCTTTCTTTCTTTCTTTTTTATTTTTTATTTTTTATTTTCTAATCACCATTAGTTTTACTCTTAGATAATACTAAAAATTTATTTTAAAAAAACACTTTCAATAATAACATGCTTACTCCTCTTTTCTTATCCTTATCTTCTCCTAAGCTCGGGGAAGTGCTTTTAGGGTACGTACAAATTATCTTTTATGTCATTAGATTTATCGAAAAGTATCTTAAATCACTTTTTTTAATTAAGAAAAACAAATTTTTTAAAACTTTGTTTCTAATAATATATTTGAATTTATTTTTAAAAATTATTATTGAAGATAAATATTATAGATAAAAGTTATTTTTAATAAATATAAAAAATAGGCCACTCAAATCAATTCCCTTTTTTTTTTTTTTTTTTTTTAGCTATGGTTATAACTCGGACAGGTTGAATGGGTTTGAAGGTTAATCCGTGTCAAATCTATCAATTCATATGTCCAACCTATTCTAAACCTAATATAAGGTCGAATCGAAAAGTTCCAATCTATTCTAAACCTAATATGAAGTTGAATCGAGAAGTTTCAACCCGTGTTAAGCTAATGGGCAACAGGGGCTCCAATAAGTACTTGTTAGTTTTCAAGGGTCATCAAACAAAATGTATGTAATAGAACTTTTGATAAATAAAATATTTATTTCAAAGTAATAAAATATAAGTCATATTATAGAATAAAATTTTTAAAGTTAAATGTCTCAAAACTATCAATTATATTATTAGTTACTAGTTTAATATAAATGACAACTCTAATCTCAAGTTTCAATATTCTAAAATATTTTAATAATTATAAAGAATGATAAATTTATTAGCATAGTACAATTATAAAAAGAAAAGGTTAAAATTCCTTTATTATCCTTTTCATATTTTTTACATTTTAAATAATAATAATAATAATAATAATAATATACAAGTTCAAGTTTCAACAAGTTGCTTGTACTTTCAACACACGCCAACCCTAATCTCCTTAGATTGATATTTTTCCAATTCAAACTCTTCCTTAACTTGTTCACGCCTTGTCCATGGTATTAGGAATAGGATCAAGGGTGCATGTTCTCTAGATCCCAAGACTACTAAATCTATCAATAATGAAAGTAAAAACATCTCCTAGATCTTATTCCAATTGATGTAAGAATCTCATAAACCTTATAATCTTCCACCCTATCACTCAATCTTTAATCCTTGGCACTTGTATAAAGTTGCATCCATTGTAAGACCTTATCTATGATTTTATATTTTATTATTGTTATCTGTGAACTAACCCTCGTTGATTTTATGCAATAGAAATATTAGTTATTCATTTATATAAATTATCGAATGTGTTAGTCTCATTGTATGTTTTTATCTATTTCTTTTCTAATATTATTTGTCATTAATTTTATCATTTACTCATTTTCATTTTAGAAAACCCTAGAAATCCCGTTCAAGTATCCTTGCTTGACAAATGTCTCTTTTATCATATACTAAAAACATATAAGTTGTAGAATTGTGGATATGATTATTTATTGTGGTCATATTCAAGTTTTCAACCTATATGTTTTGTATATGATTGGTAGAATTGTTTGCAAATGATGCTTGAATTGTCCGTTTGGACAGTTTGGAAATACATAATATCTATGAAATCACACGCCTATGCTTTAGCATATTGATAAGTTTTGACAGTGATTCCCCTTGTTCTTTGGGTGCATATTTGGAGAAGGTATGTTTATACCTTAGCCAATTCGTGTACTTGGAGAACTATGTGGAAATGCTGCTGAAATTTTATCAAAATGAAACTAAGCATGTTAGTGATTGATTCATAGGGATTTTGTATTTCTAAATGGGATAGGAACCACTACCAAATATAGGAATTTGAGATGATAAAAAACATATCACATTCATTATAAGTTGATATGAAGATTCATTGTTATGTGATTGAAGGGTTTAATTTGCGAAAGTACGAGAAAAATGCCAATAGATAAGAGTTGGATGCAGAAGTCAAGAGTAAGTAGTGAATATCATAAAGGAGTTTTGGAGTTCTTGGACTTTGCCTTTAGCAATGCACCTGGAAAAGAATTGCTCCCATGTCCTTGCATTCGTTGCAATAATTGTCTTATGCAGAAGCAAGAAATCATGTATGACCATTTTTTGGACAATGGGATAGCTAGAAATTATGTGCGATGGTTGATGCATGGGGAATATGAGTTTTGCGAACCTACAAATATTAGCACTAATGAGTCTGATATGCATGATGAGATGCAAGAAATATTAAATGATGCATTTGGAATGCCAATACCAAATGAGGAATCTGAAAGAAGTCGACATGTGCATGAGGAGTTTGAAAAACCAAATGAGGATGCAAACAAATTTTATAATTTGTTAAGAGAAGCAGAGCAGGAATTATATCCAGGGTGTAAAAAATTCACAAAGTTGTCTTTTATCATAAGATTATTTCATATGAAGTGTCTTAATGGATGGAGCAATAAGTCCTTTACAATGTTGCTTGAATTGTTGAATGAGGCATTTCCTGAGGGTGAGACATTGCCAAGCAACTATTATGAAGGAAAAAAAAAAAAAAATACTTCGTGACCTTGGCCTTCATTATATCAAGATTGATGCACGCCCTTCATATTGCATGTTGTATTCAAAAGAGCATGCAAATGCAAATGAGTGTGTTGTTTGTGGTGTCTCTAGATGGAAATCAAGTGATGAGCATTCTACAGATGAGTTCACTAATTCAGCAAAGAAAAAGAAAAATCCTGCTAAGGTCTTACGTTATTTTACCTTAAAACCAAGGCTTCAAAGGCTATATATGTCATCTAAGACACCTTCTCACATGAAATGACATGTCGATGGTCGCATGGAAGGTGAGATGATGAGGCATCCAATGGACTCTTTGGCTTGGAAAAACTTCGATAACATATACCCTTCATTTGCACTAGAACCTTGAAATGTTAGGCTCAGTTTAGCAAGTGATGGGTTCAATCCTTTTGGGAATATGCCAATTTCATACAACATGTGGCCTATAGTTCTTATTCTATATAACTTACCACCTTGGATGTGTATGAAACAGACATTCTTCATGTTGTCACTACTTATTCCTGGTCCAACTACGCCTGGGAATGAGATGGACATATACTTACAACCATTGATAGATGAGTTGAATGACTTATGAGATGTTGGAGTTGAAACATATGATGTTTCAACAAAATAAAATTTTTGTATGCGTGTAGCTATATTATGGACCATTAATGATTTTCCTACATATGTAAATATTTCAGGTTGGAGTACTAAAGGGAAATTTGCTTGTCCTATTTGTAATAAGGATTGTTCTTCATTTTGATTACAAAATGGACGGAAATGGTGTTACATGGGTCATCGTCGATTTTTGCCGATTGATCATAGATTTTGACGTGATAAAAAGTCCTTTGATGGAAATGAAGAGCATAGAGCAACACCTAAACAATTGTCTGGGGAAGATGTTCTACATCAATTAGATGGAATGGAACATATTACTTTAGGGAAGACATCAAAAAATAAGATGTCAGCAAAAAGAAAAAGAGAACATGTTGAACTTGAGCATAATTGGAAAACCAAAAAAAAACATTTTTTTTCCAATTACCATATTGGAAAACCCTCATTTTACGTCACAATTTAGATGTAATGCATATTGAAAAGAATATATGTGACAGTATAGTTGGCACCTTATTGAGTATCGATGGTAAATAGAAGGATAACTTCAATAGTCATCTTGACTTGTAAGCTATGGGTATCAGAGATCAACTTCACCCCATACAAAGAGGGAATAGGGTTATATTGCCTGCTGCATGCTATTCACTAACTTCAAATGAAAAAAAGGAATTCTGTAAATTTTTTAAAGAAGTAAAGATTCTAGATGGTTATGCTTCTAACATCTCTCGATGTGTACAAGTAAATGAAAGAAAGATATTTGGGTTGAAGTCTCATGATTGTCATGTTCTCATGCAACAACTCCTTCCACTTGCAATTCGAGGAGTTCTACATAAGAATGTTTGTGTTGTTATAGTTGAACTATGTAGTTTCTTCAAACAATTATGTTCTAAAGTGTTAAAGACTGATCAATTAGAGCACCTTGAGAATGACATAATAGTCACACTTTGAAAATTAGAAAGAATATTTCCTCCATCATTCTTTGATGTTATGGTGCATTTACCTATTCATCTTGCAAGTGAGGCAAAGATCGCTGGACTAGTGCAATATTGATGGATGTATCCTATCGAGCAGTATGTTCTCATTCAATTAATTTTATGTATATTAGGTTTCGTATAGTTCATGAAACAAATCTATCATGTTGTGAAATGACAGGTATTTACATACATTAAAGTCTTATGTCCATAATAAGAGTCGTCCAAAAGGTTCTATTACAGAGGGGTACATAGCAAAAGAATGTACAACCTTTTGTTCAAGATATTTGCATGATGTTGAAACGAAGCATGACCGTGAAGAAAGAAATTATGTCATTAAAAATAACATAACAAATGGTGGAGGGTTAACCATTTTTCAAATGCATGGGACGTACAATAGGGAAGTCAACATCTCGTGTTCTTAGCACAGAAGAATGGTCCCAAGCACATTTATATGTGTTGACTAATTGTGAGGAAGTGACGTCATTTATTGAGTAAGACACTTATTTGAATAAAACTTTTTACTAATTCTCATACAAAAATTTTAATTTTGGTCTTTGTGAGCATTATAATTAATTTTTTCTTTTTTATCAGAAAGCATAAGCAATCTATAAGGGTTAAGCCTCATATTCGTGCGCGAGATGTAGATTTGATTCACACAAGAGAATTCATTAGTTGGTTTGAAGAACGTGTAAGTTCATTCACTACATAAATTGTTCTATTATCTAATACACATGTATGTATTAACATCTTATATTTGAATCTATAGATTATACAAATGCAACATGAAGGTCCAATTTCTGAACACATACTATCATTGTCTCATGGACCAAGTACATCAGTTACATGTTATAAAGGATACAGCATTAATGGGTTCAGATTTCACACAAGAGAACGAGAAAAGGGAAAAAAAACTCAAAATAGTGGAGTTGTTGTGATCGTAGAGGTATCAAGCTTTGCAAGTGCAAGAGATAAGAACCCAATTCCTGGTCATGTTTCTTACTATGGTAAGCTAACTGATGTAATTAAGTTACATTACCTTGGTGGAAATAGAGTTATTTTATTCAAGTGTGACTGGTGGGATGTAATCAATAGTGGAAGGGGAATAAAAAATGATGAATATGGGTTCACGTGTTTGAATTTTGAACATACCATATGCACAGATGAACCATTTGTGCTTGCATCTCAAGCAAAACAAGTCTTCTATGTTCAAAATTCAAATGAGGAAAATTGGCACACCGTTGTAGAGATACAAACTCGAGAGGTTTATGATATGAATCAGAAAGTATCTACTAATGATCTAGAGCCATATCAATAGCTTATAACACTTCATAGTCAATGTGATGTGCATGAGTTGGTCGAGAATGATTTAATCAATTGGGATAGAAATGATATTGCAGGAGAAACTATCCAAACGGATGTTCTACTATCACGACAAGAAAACATTGTTGAAAGACATAATGAATTTATTCATGATGATGTGTAGCTAATAATATTGATAAGTACATAAATATATACTTACCAGATATACAAATTGTAATTTATTTCATATTATTTATGTAACTTATTTTGTATTACTTTTTCTAATTTACTATTATGTAGGAAATGTCACATCGAAGAGGAAAAGTACATATAGTGTTTCCAGAAGATGAGTTGGACAATCTATAACAACTCTCAAACATACAACCTGCTGCAACTACTACTCCTACTAGTTCTGATCCTTCCGATTCGTTAGATCCTTCTGTTGTTGGTATGATAAAGAAGATTATGTTTAACTTTACATATGATAAATTTACATATGTTTAATTTCTTGAATGATAGGTTTTTAATGTTTAATTTTATATAAAATAAGTAAATTATGTTTCTTTTAATTTCATTATTACTCTTAATAGATTCATCCTCTAGCAAAAAGAGGACACGTGGCCCAACGCGTAACTTAGATTTACTTAGTATGAAACCCGGGGAAAAAAAAAACTACACGATTCAATACCAGAGGGCAAGTTGTTTATGATGGAAAAAGGGAAAGATTGTCAAGCTATATAGGAACATTGGTGCAATCTCAACACAATGTACCCATCCAAGTTCAAGATTGGAATCATGTTAGTGAAGATGTGAAGGAAAAGATTTGGGCCTTAGTATTGGTATATGATAGTTACTATTCAATCTAAATTGTAATGTTATTGTTTAAAAATGATACCTATTATTTATACATGACATTTTAATGCAATACAGGAAAAATATGAACTAGAAGAAACATGTAAGAGCTACATTCTTCAATGTTGTGGAAATTTGTTTAGAAGCTATAGAAATAAAATGGAGGCCAAGTATTATAACCCTTATAATACAGATGAGGAGAGATTATGCCATCGACCTCCACACTTATCAGATGATGATTGGAGGTGGATCATCCACTTTTGGGGTACACCTAAAGCCAAGGTAAAGATAATGATATTTTCTTGATAATGTATCTTATGATACTCATATTCACATAAAATTATATTTATTAGTTATATCTAACCTAATACTTCATGTATATAACTTTTATTATGTTTCTATTACCTATATAGGTGACTTGCTATTTTTTAATTGATGTAGGATATCTCAGAAAAAAACAAGGCAAGTAGGGCAAAGTAAGTGATAAATCATACATCAGGATCAAAAAGTTATGCTCAAATTCAATATGAACAAGTTGAAAATTTATTATTAATATGATTTGTTTGTGCATAAATAATTCATTATAAATAACTCAATTGTTTTACTTGTAAAAATAGGCACAAAAGAAGGAGGATTGAAGTGAGCCCAATAGAATTGAGATGTTTGCCCTAACACACACAAGAAAAGATGGGACGCCTATTGATGATCATTCTAAGGAGATTATGGTAATGAAGTAAATAAATTTTATATACTTGTATTTCAATCATAGCCACATACTAAATTATTTTAAAAGTCTCACAATTTTATTTTATTTTTTTATAATTCCAGGATCAATATCAGCAATTACTATTCCAACCTGAGGGGACATCTTCTTCTACTTTTGCATCATCTAGAGCATCTACATCTGTAGCATCTACATATGTAGATGAGATGTATACTCAAGTCATGGGTCCATAGAGGCATGGTCATGTTCGAGGGTATGGATTTGGTCCTACTCCTACCTCAATCTTTGGTTCTACTAGTAGAAGGCGATCAGGAGTTATTCTTTCAACACAAATTGACAACGCCCAAGAGATGCTAATAGCTGTAGAACAAAAGTTTACAACTGCAACTGAAGAACTCTCAAATGTGAAAGATGAACTCTCACATGTGAAAGAAACATTTGAAGAGAGGTTCATAGAAGTTCAAAGGAAGACATGAGAAGAAGTGAAAGAAGAGTTTGAAGAAAAAATGATGGAAATGCAAAGAAAAATGCAAGCACAAATTCAAGAACAGATGATGCAAATGATGCAACAATTTCAGCAAAAGCAGTAGAAATTTGAAGATTTTGCTACATCTTTATATGATAGATTCTATTAACTTTTTTTAAGATTATGCTACTTATTTATATAATAGATTCTCCTAACTTTTTTTGCTTTCTATGACTATTATGTGATGTTTGGTTGGTTGATTTGTTATATTATGTTAGAATGTGAAACTAAATTTAAATCTCTTTGTTATTTGTTTTTTTTTTTTTTGTTATATTATGTTTTTTTTTATTTAATGACTTATATTGATATATAAGTTTTTAACTAGCTTGGGATAATTGATTGTAATATATTGAAATTGTTTTAATTGCTTAATTGCATATACAGGTCTAAAATGGGTTTGTTTGGGTTTATAACAGGTTTGGGAAATTTGAATTTATAAAAAACCAATTTCCAAATATAACAAATTTTAGTCACGACCACTAAAAAATTGTGATTATAAGTGTACTTTTAGTCACGATCAGTAATGAATCGTCACCAAAGTTTGGGGATAGGGCGACCATCCTATGATTAATTTCAGTCACGGTCATTAATAGTCGTGACCATAAGTGTACATTTTGTCATAATAGACCTAACAATTAGTCACGGTCAATTAATTACCGTGACCATATACCTATATTTAGTCGGGATTAGCGACATTGACCGTGATCATAAGATTACATTTAGTCATGGTTAGGGATATTGACTGTGACCATAATATTACATCTAGTCACGGTTAGGGCATTGACTGTGACCATAATATTACATTTAGTCACGGTTAAGGCATTGACCGTTACCATAAGATTACATTTAGTCACGGTTAGGGCATTGACCGTGACCATAAGATTACATTTAGTCACAGTCATTTTTATTAACCGTGACTATGGACATACATTTAGTCACGGTCAGGTAATAAACTGACCGTGACTAAATCAACTTAATAAGTAGCAAAGTATTCTTAACTTTTGGTCACAATTTTTGTATGGCCGTCACAAAAAAAGAAATCATATGGTCACGATCACTTAGGAAACCGTGACCAATACTTTTAGCGACGCCTCATATTGTGATGCTTGGTCACGGTTTCATAAGATCGTGACAATAAGTTTTGGTCACGGATATATAAGATTTGGTTACGGTTCCTAATCGTCACCAAAAATCCTATTTCTTGTAGAATGAATAAGTTAAGAAAAGGAAAAGGACAAGTGAATAATAAGAAAAATTAACAAGAAAATGAATAAGTTGAGAAAAACGAAAAAGACAAGCTAATTATAGGAAAAATTAAAATAAAATTATTTATTTATTTATTTATTTATTTCATATAATTATTAATTAGTACTATTTATAATATTATAATAATAATAATAATAATAAGAAGAAGAAGAACAAGGACAAGAACAAGAACAAGAAGAAAAAGAATAAATTGAGAAAAAAATAAATTGATAGACTAATATTACAATAAAATTTATATATATAAAGGAAATGAATAAGGTAAAGATGAGAAAAAGATAAAATAAGGAAAATATAAAAATGATAGTTTTGTCTTTTCATCTAGTATGGATTTCTTATTAAGTTTAAAAAATGGGTATCCTTTATATCAATTATATTCATTTACATACCTTGTGCAAAGCCAGACAAGGAAAGACTACCTAATACCTAAAGCTAAGACTTTCCTTTTCAGGTGTTGCTCATAGTTTTGACTAGTGAGGATGTTTAGTTTCAAGTATGACAAGGCTTGTTGGCCAGTCAAGCTCAAAGCCAATAGCATCCCCAACATTGATAATCTCATATGGATTTGGAAATGGGAGTCTAGCATCGGGCTTGTGTGCAACATTTATTACAACCAACCTATTTGATCATTTTTCTTCTATTAGTGTACCAGTTGCAACAACATTTCCTTTTCTTGCCACTGTTAATTTACATTTAATTACCTTCAATACAACAAATAATATCATTTACATAGGCTATATATCACTTATATTAATCTTGTATTATTAGTAAGTAAATGCATACCTTGTGTTTCAATGGTGGTTCTGGTGGTTAGGGCTCTTCCATCATTTTAAACATTAGTTTTTCTGCTACAACTGGTTGTAAAACAAGTTGTTGTCTCATGTTATTACTACCCATACCAGAATGGGGTGTGGGAGAAGACATAGCTTGTCTTGTTGCAGCATCTTGCATCTCATTTCGTGCCATTTCCTATATTTCTTCTTTGATTTTTTTTCATGTCATCAGATGGTTGATGAAAGCATGAACTAGGCCTAACCAAACAGTCTTGACCTACCACACGTCCTAGATGATCAAGCTTACCTAATGCTTGACATAATATGTCATTTGAACAAGGTGGAGGTAGTCCAGTCTCCTTAGCCTTTTCTAGTAATTCATCCTACAACAAAACATTTATTAGTAATAATTTGATAAAGATGATTTACATATCAATCAAAGACAACCAATTCAAAGTAGCTAGAAAATGAATTGTTTTAATATAAAGGATAATAAACAAATTGATGTATAACATAACTACTCATAAAAATGATAGCATTAAGCCTCTTGCCTATTAACACCTAACGATATCATCACAAACCATAGTCACATAGACATACTAACACTATAGGCTCCAAAAGGCATAAATATGCTAACTTACTATCATGTTAATCACTAGCACTATAATCTTATTAAACTTTCCTTTCTTCTCATGTGTTTTCTTCCATAAAACACTTCAATCAACCCTACCAATAGCCCCTTCTGCTTGTAGCTATAAAAATTTTAACAATAAAACTCATTAGTTCAATATGATCAAGTTAATAAATGATATTTAAAAATTGGAATCATTTTCCTATAAACAAAATATATACACCATTTTTTTTTATCGATATTGATAACTTACTATATCCTACTCAAAACGTGCATATCCTTTTCTTCCAAGATAGTGATTGAAAATGTATTTATCTCTTCTCGATTTCTGAACCTTGCGATATTCCTACAAAATATAGACACAAAATTAGTACATGTTGAAACTATGTAAATGTAAAAATTGAAGATTTATTAAAAATAATGCTTAACATTAAAATGTTCAGAAAGTCTATCTTTAACAAACTGTCTCCAATGATCCTCTTGTATGAATGGGTAGATAGGAGGTGGCTTTTTCAACTTTTCTAGGTCATTCTTGAAAGACAACATATATTTCTTTGACAACTTGTACTTAAAGGTTCGAAACTTGATGCCCATTAGTAGGAAACAATTCCTCTTGGATTTTTTATTCACATTAAAGCTTGTCTACAAAATAGCAACCCATGTTAGCTCATGTTAATGAATGTATACAATAATTATATATGAAAGCTATAGATAGACTTACCATGATCAAATCCCATAACTTTTCCTTAGCCTCTTTAGGGACTTTCCTCCAACTCTCGATAATTATTGGCACATGCATTCTAGTTGTTGTACCAAGATAACTACTTAGTTCAACTAAAATTTCCCCAATGTGACTACCAAGGCTATTGTATTCAATCTTGAGCTTTATCCCTTTACTTCGATTTTTTTCAATTTTTGGAATTTTCTCTTTTTTTCGGATCTGTATTTGTGTGGAAGATATCAAGTAAATGTGCAATCTAGTACTTCACCAATAAACCTGTAAAATTACTCAAAAGCAAGATTAGTATAGCCATGTATATATTTCCTATAATTAAATTGGTCATTCACAAATATATTGTTTGAAAATTTCTTTCAAAGTTTGTCTTGTTTTTTGATTTCTTATCAATAATGAAGAATTTATTTGTGAGGATAATAATAAAATAAATTAGTGCATAGTTTCTATTATGATTTATAGTTTTAATGAAAAAGAAATTTAGGAATGAGAGTTTCAAGTTATATGAGCATAAAATCAAAACATGATAATAAAAAATAATATAAATCTAGTTCCATGGATAGCAAAAAGATAGTTAAATGAAGATTGAAGTGGTACCTTTGAATAACATATGTTTATGATGCATGAAAGAAATTTAGGATGATCAATATATATATATATATATATATATATATATATATATATATATATATATATATATATATATATATATATATATATATATCATGAGCAATATATAGAAGCTAAGCTAATGTGCAACTCATGAAAACTAATAAGTGAAATGCCTTATTATATCTCATGTCAAGGCTACAATATATTATTTAATTATTTTCAATCCATATGCCCTCACAGTCTTTCCTCATGTATATTGCCTCTGATTCATCCATAGCATCAAATGATTCAACTTCTGCCATTGAACTTATAAATGGGTGATGTTTCATGCAATTATCGATGAAACCATCCAATCCTTCCATGTTGTTGAAATCTTTTGGAGGAATTGAGAGAACTATTGACCATTTGGGATCAAGTTGGTCTTCAACATAGAAGACTTGCTTGGCTTGTGATGCTAAAATAAATGGATCCGATTTGTGACCAATTTTGGAGAAATCAACTAATGTGCACCCGAGTTCATCAACTTTTATACCATTCTTGTCGTCAACCCAATCACACTTGAAAATTGGAATTGTGAACATGTTATAATCAAGATCCCATATCGCATTAATGACCCCATAAAAGCAAAGTTCACCAAAAACTAGGTTCTTATCCTTAGAACTAGCAATTTGCATAGTCCCTACTAAAATGTTAACACCACTATTTTGGGTGACGCATGTCATATCGCGTTCCTTAGTATGGTAACGACACCCATTAACGATATATCCAGGATATTTGACCACCTAGTGAGTAGGGCCATGTGTTAACCACCTAAGTGTGTTGGGAATATCTTGCCCGTTATGGATAGCCTCTTCAACCTGTGTGTAATCAAAACATATTGAAAACTTGTGATGTTTTCAACATATTAAAATAATTTCTAAAAACTAAGAGATTACCTTTGCTTTAAGCCAAAATGTAAAACAACGCATATGTTCTTCTTGCAACCAAATTTATCTCTTATATTGTCGAGGGTATTAAGACTTCAACCAATTGATGTGTTCCCTATAACATTATAGACAAGGAATGCAAACTTAGGATTTCATCATTATGTTATGAAATTATATAAAGATAAAGTTATGTTTTTCTTACTCAATGTATGGTTGGACAGTAGTTGTATTCTCTAACACATAATGATGTGCTTGTAACCATGATTTATGATCAATGTTGGTAGAACGACCACCAGTTATAAGTCTACCAAATTTGTTGTCATAATTGTTACTTTTTGGAATTCCAATTGCATGAGTCCCTGATAAATATTCAGTACAAAATTCGATAGCTTTTTATGCTAAATAGCACTCAGCAATGCATCCTTCAGGTCGATTATGATTGCAAACATATCCTTTAAGAACTTTCATATACCTTTCAAATGGGTACATCCACCTAAAGTAAACTGGACCACATAGTCGCACCTTCCTTATCAAATGCACTATTAGATGAAGCATAATATCAAAAAATGAAGGTGGAAAATACTTTTCAAGTAAGCACAACGTGACCACTAACTCATTGTGTACTTCATTCAATTTTGGCACATCAACCACTTTTGTACATAATTGATTGGAGAAGATACACATTCTTGATATAGTATATCTCACATGCTTTGGCAAAACAGAACGTAATACCATTGGCAACAGTTGTTGCATAAGTGCATGGTAGTCATGGGATTTTAAACCAAATAACTTCAATTCCTCTAAGGAGACAAGATTTCTAAAATTTGAGCAATATCCCTCAGGGACCTTCAAATTAGACAATGTTTGACAAACTATTTTTTTCTCATTTTTGGATAGTGAATAACATGCAGGGGGAAGGTAAGTCCGTTTCAAGTCAACTCTTAGGAAAAATTCTGACCTTAAACCTATTTCAACTAGGTAAAGTCGAGAATTAAGTCCCTCATTTGTTTTCCTTGGGATGTTAAACAAAGTACCAATAATACTCTCACAAACATTCTTTTCGATGTGCATAACATCCAAGTTGTGATGGACATAAAGATATTTCCAATATTATAACTTAAAAAATATGGACTTTTTTTCCAACAATTTGTGTTCACATCAGATTCAAGAGATTTATCTTCATTTTTCCCCAAGAAATAGGAATAAAATCAACTTTTTCAAGTATTTCTTCCCCACTCAAAATTTTAGGAGGAATCCTAAAATCTTGTTCACCATTGAATGCCTTCTTTTGTCTCCTATAAGGATGGTTATGTGGAAGAAATCGTCGGTGACCCATATACAAGTTCTTCCTACCATGCTTTAATATTTTGGAATATGTTCCTTCTCCACATATTGGACATGCATAATATCCTTTCACAGTGCAACCGAACAAGTTTCCATATGCAGGGAAATCATTGATTGTCCATAAAAGAATGGCCTTTAAAGTAAAAACCTCACGCAAGTGTGCATCATAAGTCTCAACTCCTTTTTCCCATAAAGTTTTAAGGTCATCCACCAATGGACTCAAGTAAACATCTATATTTTTACCACGTTGTCGTGGTCCCGAGATAAAAAATGATAGCATCATAAACTTCCTTTTCATGCACAGCCAAGGAGGACGGTTGTATATGATTAGTATAATAGGCCAACAACTATGTCTACTGCTCATAGACTTATGAGGATTTATACCATTTGTTGAGAGTGCTAGTCTAAGGTTTCTCAGTTCAAAAGCAAAATCATGCCACATATGGTCAACTAGTTTCCACGCTGAGGAGTCTGATGGGTGGCATAGTTTACCATCATATTCTTTATCCTTAGCATGCCACATAAGATGTTTAGTAGTTTTTGAGGATTGGAACATCCTTTTCAATCTAGGGATTGGTGGGAAATACCACAAAACCTTTGCAGGAGCCCCCTTCTTAATCTTCCCCCCTTCACTGTTTATCTTCCACCTTGACTTTCCACAAGTTGGGCATGCAATAGCATCCTTATACTGGTTTCTATACAA